>NC_053444.1:28457996-28494760 GCF_007990345.1 Gossypium hirsutum
TAATTTATTCACTATTTAATTCCACTCCTACGAATTTATGTGATTTTCAATTCTACCCACTGTTCTGTCAAATCTGTTTCAGATAAACTTTACCTATTTTGTGTCACCATGGACCAACTAGGATTTGCCCTACATAGTCCACATGTGTCATTTTAGCCATTCCAATGGTGTCTTAGCCAACACTTCATTAAACATAGTCACATCATGAAACCATATATATACATACATACACACAATGGTTAATGCCATACTCCACTTTTACAAGCCATTTTCGCATGGCTTTACACACATACATCAAAAAGAACTTAAACAATAGGGGTAGTCCTATACATGCCATATCCAGAGTTCAACTAAAGGAGTACCAAAAGAGCTTGATAGTGTTAATGAACTTCGACTTCGCTGATCCCGAATCCGATAGCAACAACAAAATCTATAAAAAGAGAGCCAAAGCAACCGGGTAAGCATATACGGCTTTGACTACAGTATTACATCACAATTAACTAATCACTTATTAACACACATCTATACTCATACTCTTCACACTTCACCCACATAGTACACAGTATCAACCTTTAAAACGAGAATTCGTAGCCATCGCACGAACCATTAAAACAAACCCCAATGCACAGCAAACATACCTTACATTCGGGGTCAGCATATTTTAAATTATACACACAAAGCCATCCCCAGTTTCTTCGTATTACCGATGCCCGCAAACATTGCCTTCGGGTCTTAGCCCGGTATCAATCGCATAATTCCGTCTTAGCCCGGATATCCATAATGCCTCGGTGCCCGATATATCATCTCGTAATTGCCTTCGGGTCATAGCCCGGATATATTATCTCGCATAATTGCCTTCGGTCATACCATATATCAACTGCATATTGCCTTCGGTCTTAGCCGATATATCTCGCATTTCTTCGGTCATCGGATATTTCCATGCTCATGCACACATATATCATATCATAACACATCATATCATTTCTTCGTTCTAGGCTCAAACACAACATTTATTAATCTTCAATTTCGGCTCAATAGCCACACACAAGAGCTGATTCATTGGCTTATAACATAGTCTCTATGCACATTCGACTATCCGTCATAATATGACTAACCATTTCAATATATTCAAGTAGGGTCATTACTCGAAGACTTACCTCAAATGTCGTCGAACGACTTCAACGGCTATTCAATTACTTTTTCCTTCCCTTTATCGGATCTAGTTCCCCTTTGCTCTTGAGCTTAAGTTCAACAAAAATTAAAATAGTCATTAATCGACTATTCAAATATTACTTTCCGAATAATATTATATATATTGATCCGACTTTCACACACATAGATTATAGCAAGCTTTATATTAATCAATAAATAATTCATCGGCAAACTTTCATTAATGTTTACAACAAAATCACATATTCACTACGAGCTGTTTTCCTGAGCAGTAGTTACTAAATTACTTATAACTGGAGCTACTAAACTCCAAATCACTTGCCGTTAATTTTCCCTGAATATAGACTCGTATATCTTCCATCCATAAATTTTTCAGAATTTTAGGCTTGGCCAATCAATACCAGATTTTTCTTAAAGTTTCCCCTATTTCACTGTTTGACTATTCTGACCACTCTTCACTACGAATCCAATTTCTCACTTTACAGAATTCCAAATGTGTTGTATTTAATCTCATTTGAAACTAGACTCATTAAGGAGTCTAAGCATATAAATTTTATCTTATAATCATTTTTGTACAATTTATAATGATTTTCTAAAAACAGAACAGGGAATCCAGCAGTCATTTGACTCAGCCCCATTATACTTCAAATATCTCTAGATCGGTAACTCCTTTGTTTCTATAGTTTCTTTTGTAAGAAAATAGACCCTTGAAGCTTTAATGACATAATTCACTCAGCTTCTAATTCAACTCCTACAAATTATGGCGATTTTCGAAAATCACCTTACTACTGCTGTCCCAAGTAGAGTACTACCAATTCACCATATATCAACCATTTCATATAGGTTTCTTCTAAACTAATAATAACCGAACCATTTAGTCAAGCTTAAGGCTGATTCTATTTTGTTCATGTTAAGGTCACACCTCCCTTAAAAGAAATTCCAGCCTTCTTAACTTTAATTAGCTACTACCCATTCTTTAAACATTAAACACAATGCACTTAACAATTAAACCTCTATACCGAATTTGCTCACACAATAGTCCTTGACCGAAAGTTCTTAGACTCTAGCTACCCTAATGTCATTCCTTGAAGCACATCCGAATACATATATTTTTCTTTCTCTCTAAACTAGATTCGGCAACCCCATAAGCCATATTAACCTTAACTTTCAAGCTAGAACACTTAACAATTTAACACATCCAACCTAACTATCCATCTAATGTCATCAAAACTTCTACTAAAAATTTTAAGCTCCTAGGCCGAAATTCAACCCTCATAATAACCTAACTTCAATCCAAGATTCAAGTAGCTTTTAAACCAAACCTCCAAATTATGCATACATTTTCAAGAGTGGCATAAAACATACCTTTTTGTATCAAAACACCTTAGCCGAAATTCAACAAGAGTTTTTCTTCTTTCTTTCTTCTAGTTTCGGCAATGGAGGAGTAAGGATGAGTCACTTTGGTTTCTCCTCCCACTTCTCATTATATTATTTCCTTCCATACTATAATTCCTTTAATATCAATTATTAAATCCTTTGTTAATACAAAATTATTTTAATTTTTGAATTAGTGGAGCATATTCCTTCCTTGGCCGGCCACCATGTTTATCATGGGTAAATTGACATGCAAAACCCCTCCTTTCAATGCATGTACTATTAGACCATTGTAAAATTAACCTCTCACTTTCCAACAAAGTTTCATATAAGTCCATATAAATAAATTCACATAAAGATGATCAAATTAATGCATGAGACTTTCACACATGCATTTACTCACTTCATAAACACAGAATATAACTTTTAATTATTTTCTTAACTCGGTTTTGTGGTCCCGAAACCACTTCCCGACTAGGGTCAATTTAGGGCTGTCACAACTCTCCCCCACTTAAGAAATTTTCGTCCCCGAAAAACTTACCGGTGAATAGGTTTGGGTATCGTTCTTTCATCGAGCTCTCAGTTTCCCAAGTAGCTTCCTCGATCCCGTGTTTAAGCCATAACACCTTAACTAACGGAACCCTTCTGTTTCGCAACTCTTTCACTTCACGAGCTAGGATGCGAATTGGTTCTTCTTCATAACTCAAGTCAGATTGAATTTCAACTTCCGAGGGATTAATCACATGTGACGGATCGGATCTATAACGTCGAAGCATCGAAACATGAAAAACATTGTGAATCCTTTCAAGTTCTGGGGGTAAAATCAATCTATATGCCACTGGACCAATTCTTTCGGATATTTCATACGGCCCAATGAATCTTGGGCTCAACTTGCCCTTACGGCCAAACCTGAGTATCTTTTTCCAAGGTGAAACCTTAAGGAACACTTTGTCTCCCACCTGATACTCGATGTCTTTTCGTTTCAAATCTGCGTACGACTTCTGACGATCCGTGGCTATCTTCAGACTTTCACGGATTACCTTTACTTTCTGTTCCGCATCTCTAATCAAATCAACTCCGAAAATTTTGCTTTCACCGAGCTCGGTCCAAAACAATGGTGTACGGCATTTACGACCGTACAAAGCCTCGTAAGGTGCCATCTTAATACTTGATTGAAAACTATTGTTGTAAGCGAATTCAATCAAAGGTAAATACCGTTCCCATGAACTACTGAACTCGAGGATGCAACATCTCAACATATCCTCAAGTATCTGAATTATCCGCTCGGATTGACCATCGGTTTGGGGGTGAAAAGCAGTGCTAAAATGCAGCTTGGTACCCAGAGCTTCTTGCAATTTCTTCCAAAATCGTGAGGTGAATCTCGGATCTCTATCCGACACGATAGAAACAGGTACCCCGTGTAATCTCACAATTTGATAAACGTACAATTCAGCTAGTTTATCCAATGAAAAATCCGTACGTACGGGGATGAAATGAGCCGACTTAGTCAGTCTATCAACAATAACCCATATCGCATCCTTCTTACTTGCTGACAAAGGCAGTCCGGACACAAAGTCCATTGTGACTCGATCCCATTTCCACTCGGGTATCATGATCGGCTGGAGTAATCCTGAAGACACTTGATGTTCCGCGTTCACTTGTTGACATATTAAACATCTCGAAACAAAGTCAGAGATGTCCCGTTTCATACCATGCCACCAAAATTGACGTTTCAAATCGTTGTACATTTTCGTACTCCCCGGGTGAATTGACATTCGGCTACAATGGGCTTCGTTCAGAATCATCGAAATGAGTTCCGAATTCCTTGGAACACACAAATGATTTCTGAACCTCAAACAATCATCATCATCAATTTGAAACTCTGATTCCTCGTTCGGAAAACACTTAGACCGTTTTGCAACCAATTCATCATCGACTTTCTGAGCTTCACGAATTTGGTGAGTCAATAATAGTTTAGCTTTTAATTCAGCTACTAACACACTGTCTGGTAAAACAGACAAATGCACGTTCATCGCTCGTAAAGCAAACAATGACTTCCGGCTTAAGGCGTCCGCAACCACGTTAGCCTTTCCCGGGTGGTAATCAATGACAAGCTCGTAATCTTTCAACAACTCAAGCCAACGTCTTTGTCGCAGATTCAAGTCTAGTTGAGTCATCAAATATTTGAGACTTTTGTGATCCGAAAATACATGGCACTTCTCACCAAACAGATAATGTCGCCATATTTTTAAAGCAAACACGATGGCAGCTAGTTCGAGATCATGGGTCGGATAATTCCTCTCGTGTGGCTTCAATTGTCTCGACGCATAGGCCACGACTCGACCTTCTTGCATCAATACGCAACCCAACCCAAGTAGGGATGCGTCACTATAGATGACAAACTCTTTACCTGATTCGGGTTGCACCAAAATTGGAGCTTCAGTCAAACGAGTTTTCAGTTGGTCGAAACTTTTCTGACATTTCTCCGTCCACTCGAACTTAACATCCTTTTGAAGTAGCTTCGTCATTGGTGTGGCTATCATCGAGAAACCTTTCACAAATCGTCGGTAATAACCGGCGAGCCCCAAAAAGCTCCGAACTTCAGTAACATTTCTCGGAGGTTTCCAGTCAAGTATGGCTGAAATTTTGTTCGGGTCAACTCGAATACCCGACGCGGATACCACATGACCCAAGAAGCTAACCTCTCTTAACCAGAACTCACACTTACTGAACTTAGCATATAACTGCTTATCCCGTAAAATTTGCAACACTAGTCTCAGGTGCTCAGCATGTTCGGTCTCATCTCTTGAATAGACCAAGATGTCATCAATAAACACAACTACGAACCGATCCAAATATGGTCTGAAGATCCGATTCATCAAATCCATAAATACTGCCGGGGCATTAGTGAGCCCAAACGGCATCACTAAGAATTCGTAGTGACCGTACCTCGTTCTGAAAGCAGTTTTGGGTACGTCTGAATCTCGAATCCGCAACTGATAATAACCCGATCTCAAATCTATTTTTGAGAACACTGAGGCCCCCTTTAGTTGATCAAACAAATCATCGATACGCGGTAGTGGGTATTTATTCTTTATCGTCACTTTATTCAGTTGACGATAGTCAATGCACAACCTCATGGTTCCGTCCTTCTTTTTCACGAACAATACTGGTGCACCCCAAGGTGAGAAACTTGGCCGAGCGAAACCTCTATCTGTCAATTCTTGCAGCTGAGCTTTCAACTCTTTTAACTCAGTTGGTGCCATACGATACGGAGCTATCGAAATCGGCGTAGTCCCAGGTATAAGCTCAATACCAAACTCTATCTCCCGAACAGGTGGTAAACCCGGCAATTCTTCAGGAAAAACATCCGGGTATTCACAAACCACCGGCACAGATTCGGGTTTCTTTTCTAATTCTTTGTCATCAAGCACATATGCAAGGTATGCTTCGCACCCTTTTCTCACATATTTCTGTGCCAACATTGCTGATATTACAGCTGGTATCCCCTCCAAGTCCGCGGACTCAATTCGGACTACTTCGTTATTTGCGCACCTCAAATCAATAGTCTTGCTCTTGCAATTCACAACCGCATCATGCACGGTCAACCAATCCAACCCAAGGATAATATCAAATTCATCAAACGGCAAAAGCATCAAGTCCGCTGGAAAACAGGAACCTCGAATTGCTAGGGGACATTTCTTACACACTTTGTCGACAAGTACATAACGACCCAAGGGATTTGACACCCGAATTACAAACTCAGTAGACTCAATAGGTAAAGTCTTACTGGATGCTAAGGTTTCACATATGTAAGAATGAGTAGAACCGGGGTCAATCAAAGCAATTACATTAGTATCAAAGAGAGTAAAAGTACCGGTAATAACATCAGGCGAAGAAGCATCCTCGCGGGCACGTATAGCATATGCTCTAGCAGGTGCACTAGCCTCGGATCTGGTCGTAGCATCTCTAGATCCTCTCTGACCACCACTAGCATTGCCCATATTTCTAGATGGTCTACCTCGAGCAGTGGTAGCACCCGGTCTCCCACTCTGATTCACATTCTGTTCAGACAGCCTCGGGCAATCTTTAATGAAGTGGTCCACTGATCCGCACTTGTAACAGGAGCGGTCATGGAATCTACAGCTCCCCAAATGCCATTTACCGCAATGTCGACATTCCGTTCGGCCTCGACGTTCATTCCCAACACTGGCGACTGAAGTGCCTCGTGTACCCCCAGGGGGTCGATCACGATCTCGTCTAAAAAGGCCCGAAGTGCTTTTAGACCGGCCCACATCAACTCGAAATTTCTTCGATGCCTGTTGATGAGACTTTCCCGAGAATCTTTTACGAAACTCCCCGGTTCCCACATCAACTTTTTGTTTTTCCTTTCTAAGCTCTTCGGCTTTACAAGCTCGCTCGACAAGTACTACGAACTCTCGTATCTCAAGAATGCCAACGAACATTTTTATATCTTCATTCAGCCCATCTTCGAAGCGTTTACACATAACAGCCTCGGACGAAACACATTCCCGAGCGTATCTACTAAGTCTAACAAATTTTCGCTCGTAATCAGTAACTGACATAGAACCTTGCTTAAGCTCAAGAAATTCCTTCCGTTTTTGATCAACAAATCTCTGACTGATATACTTTTTCCGAAACTCAGTTTGGAAAAACTCCCAAGTTACTTGCTCCCTGGGCACGACAGAAGTCAGAGTACTCCACCAATAGTAGGCAGAATCACGTAGCAAGGAGATAGCACACTTTAGACATTCATCGGGTGTACAAGATAGCTCATCGAGTACCCGGATAGTGTTGTCCAACCAAAATTCAGCTCGCTCGGCATCGTCGCTATCCGTAGCTTTAAATTCAGTAGCCCCATGTTTTCGGATTCGGTCAACTGGGGGCTTATTTGACCTTATTTGGTCAGTTACCGGAGGTATTGTAGGTGCGGGGGTAGTATTTGTCGGGAATGGGGGTTGTGGAACAGCCGTATTAGTTCGAATGTATTGGTTGAACCAATCATTCATCACGCTATAGAAAGCTTGTCTAGCTTCATCGTTCGGGTTACTCGCATTAGGTTGAGAGTCCACCGGCGCTGTCCCTTGTGCGGGAGCAGGCGCTACACTCTCAAGATCATCAGCTACCGCTCGGTTGGGATCGGGATCCATTACTATAAATAAACACATTTGCAAATGTCAGAAATCACCACACTATCAATTAATCACATAAAATGGCATGTATAGCTAGACCCCAACACATTACGGTAGTCCTAGAATCGACTAAACCGTAGCTCTGATACCACTAAATTGTAACACCCCGAACCCGAGACCGACACCGGAGTCGGACACGAGATGTTAACAAACTTTGAAAAAAATTTTTCCAGACACTGCCCAGTCTGAGTACTAGTCGCTTCAAAAATCATATCTTGAGTTTCACAACTCAAAAATCAGTTTTGTGATTTTTCCCTGAAACTAGACTCATGTCCCCACCTATGGATTTTTTTCTAGAATTTTTGGTTGGGCCAACTAGTACAGTTTATTAGTCAAAGTCTCCCATGTTACAGGGGTCGACTACACTGACCTTTTCCCATTACGACTGGGATATCTCTCTGCACAGAGCTTCAATACTGATGCCGTTTGTTTCTATGGAAACTAGACTCAGAGAGGAATCCATACATATATGGTATGACCCCTAATTATCTCTGGTCAATTTATAGTGAATTTCCAAAGGCGGAACAGTGAATCCAGAAACTGTTCTGGCCCTGTTCCACAAGAACCGGAATATCTCTTTCTGTACTGTTCCTATAATTGTTTCGTTACTTCCATATGAAAGTAGATTCATCAAGGTTTGATTACATAATTTATTCACTATTTAATTCCACTCCTACGAATTTATGTGATTTTTCAATTCTACACCACTGTTGCTGTCAAAATCTGTTTTCAAGATAAACTTTACCTATTTTGTGGTCACCATGGACCAACTAGGATTTTGCCCTACATAGGTCCACATGTGATCATATTTAGCCATTCCAATGGCTGATCATTAGCCCAACACTTCCATTTCAAACCATAGTCACATCATGAAACCATATATATACATACATACACACAAATGGTCTAATGCCATACTCCACTTTTACAAGCCATTTTCGCATGGCTTTACACACATACATCACAAAAGAACTTAAACAATAGGGGGTAGTCCTATACATGCCATATCCAGAGTTCAACTAAAGGAGTACCAAAAGAGCTTGATAGTGTAGATGACTTCGACTTCGCTGATCCCGAATCCGATAGCTAACGAACAAAATCTATAAAACAGAGAGCCAAAGCAACCGGGTAAGCATTTAAAGCTTAGTAAGTCTCAAGTAATGAAATCGGCTTTGACTACAGTATTACATTCACATAGTTAACTAAATCACTTTATTAACACACATTCTCATACTCATACTTACTTCACACTTCACCCACATAGGTACACAAGGTATCAACCTTTATAAAAGCCGAGAATTCGTTAGCCGATCGCACGAATACCATTTAAAACAAACCGACTTTCCAATGCACATGCAAACATACCTTATCATTCGGGTTGGTCAAGCATAATTATTAAATTAGTTACAGCACAAAATGCTCACATTCAACCCAAGTTTCTTCGGTATTTAACCGAATGCAACCGCAAACACATTTGCCTTCGGGTCTTAGCCCGGACATATCAACTCGCATAATTGCCTTCGGGTCTTAGCCCGGATATATCATCTCGCATAATTGCCTTCGGGTTTTAGCCCGGATATATCATCTCGCATAATTGCCTTCGGGTCATAGCCCGGATATATTATCTCGCATAATTGCCTTCGGGTCATAGCCCGGATATATCAACTCGCATAATTGCCTTCGGGTCTTAGCCCGGATATATCAACTCGCATAATTGCCTTCGGGTCATAGCCCGGATATATTCCAATGCTCATGCACACATATATCAATAATCATAACACATCCATATCATTTCTTCGTTACTAAGGCTCAAACACAAAACATTTATTAAATCTTTCAAATTTCGGCTCAATAGCCACACACAAAGAGCATGATTTCAATTGGCTTTATAACATAGTCTCTATGCACATTCGACTATCCGTCATAATATGACTAACCATTTCAATATAATTCAAGTAGGGTCATTACTCGAAGACTTACCTCAAATGTCGTCGAACGACTTCAACGGCTATTCAATTACTTTTTCCTTCCCTTTATCGGATCTAGTTCCCCTTTGCTCTTGAGCTTAAGTTCAACAAAAATTAAAATAGTCATTAATCGACTATTCAAATATTACTTTCCGAATAATATTATATATATTGATCCGACTTTCACACACATAGATTATAGCAAGCTTTATATTAATCAATAAATAATTCATCGGCAAACTTTCATTAATGTTTACAACAAAATCACATATTCACTACGAGCTGTTTTCCTGAGCAGTAGTTACTAAATTACTTATAACTGGAGCTACTAAACTCCAAATCACTTGCCGTTAATTTTCCCTGAATATAGACTCGTATATCTTCCATCCATAAATTTTTCAGAATTTTAGGCTTGGCCAATCAATACCAGATTTTTCTTAAAGTTTCCCCTATTTCACTGTTTGACTATTCTGACCACTCTTCACTACGAATCCAATTTCTCACTTTACAGAATTCCAAATGTGTTGTATTTAATCTCATTTGAAACTAGACTCATTAAGGAGTCTAAGCATATAAATTTTATCTTATAATCATTTTTGTACAATTTATAATGATTTTCTAAAAACAGAACAGGGAATCCAGCAGTCATTTTGACTCAGCCCCATTATACTTCAAATATCTCTAGATCGGTAACTCCTTTGTTTCTATAGTTTCTTTTGTAAGAAAATAGACCCTTGAAGCTTTAATGACATAATTCACTCAGCTTCTAATTCAACTCCTACAAATTATGGCGATTTTCGAAAATCACCTTACTACTGCTGTCCCAAGTAGAGTACTACCAATTCACCATATATCAACCATTTCATATAGGTTTCTTCTAAACTAATAATAACCGAACCATTTAGTCAAGCTTAAGGCTGATTCTATTTTGTTCATGTTAAGGTCACACCTCCCTTAAAAGAAATTCCAGCCTTCTTAACTTTAATTAGCTACTACCCATTCTTTAAACATTAAACACAATGCACTTAACAATTAAACCTCTATACCGAATTTGCTCACACAATAGTCCTTGACCGAAAGTTCTTAGACTCTAGCTACCCTAATGTCATTCCTTGAAGCACATCCGAATACATATATTTTTCTTTCTCTCTAAACTAGATTCGGCAACCCCATAAGCCATATTAACCTTAACTTTCAAGCTAGAACACTTAACAATTTAACACATCCAACCTAACTATCCATCTAATGTCATCAAAACTTCTACTAAAAATTTTAAGCTCCTAGGCCGAAATTCAACCCTCATAATAACCTAACTTCAATCCAAGATTCAAGTAGCTTTTAAACCAAACCTCCAAATTATGCATACATTTTCAAGAGTGGCATAAAACATACCTTTTTGTATCAAAACACCTTAGCCGAAATTCAACAAGAGTTTTTCTTCTTTCTTTCTTCTAGTTTCGGCAATGGAGGAGTAAGGATGAGTCACTTTGGTTTCTCCTCCCACTTCTCATTATATTATTTCCTTCCATACTATAATTCCTTTAATATCAATTATTAAATCCTTTGTTAATACAAAATTATTTTAATTTTTGAATTAGTGGAGCATATTCCTTCCTTGGCCGGCCACCATGTTTATCATGGGTAAATTGACATGCAAAACCCCTCCTTTCAATGCATGTACTATTAGACCATTGTAAAATTAACCTCTCACTTTCCAACAAAGTTTCATATAAGTCCATATAAATAAATTCACATAAAGATGATCAAATTAATGCATGAGACTTTCACACATGCATTTACTCACTTCATAAACACAGAATATAACTTTTAATTATTTTCTTAACTCGGTTTTGTGGTCCCGAAACCACTTCCCGACTAGGGTCAATTTAGGGCTGTCACAGAACTCAAGCTAACAACTAAAACATGCATGCATCTCATGGAACATCATCAAACATACCTTAGCCTAGCTACATGCATGGCCGAATCTCTTCACCTTTCTTCTTCTTTCCTACTTAAAATTTTTGGCCAAGGATGAACCAAAGGATGAGAAATTTTTTTCTTTGTTTTTCTTTCTAATTTAGGCTAAATGAAGGTGAGAAAGGATGAACACAAATTTTTCTCCTTTCTTCTCTTTAGCTCACGGCAATGGGGGGGCAACCACACATTTTTTTTTCTTTTGTTTTCCATTTCTTTATTACCCATACTCCTTATTTTATTCTTCCATTAACAAAACATGTTTCATGACATGTTTTGCCCATCATTCCTTGTCATGGCCGGCCACTACTCATTAGGGGGGGGGAATTTGACATGCAAGTCCCCCCCTTTGTCCACATGCACTAATAGGTCCTCACACATTGACCTATCACATTTTAAAATTTTCTCACATAAGTCCTATTGACTAAATTCACATGCAATCGACTAAATCGAAGCTTGAAATTTTCACACATTCATAATTACATATTCTAGACAATAAATATCACATTCAACATTTCGGTGACTCGGTTTAGCGGTCCCGAAACCACTTCCCGACTAGGGTCAACTTTGGGCTGTCACAGCCACGCCTTGAAAAAATCCTTGGTTCAGCTCATTTGAGCTCAAGTCAGGTCATTCGAGCTCAATTCAGCTCAGTGAGCTCATTATTAGCTCTTTATCTCAATTAATTTTAATTGCTGGAATAAATTAAATATTTAAGTTAATTAGTTAATTTAGTTACATCTCTTAATTACTTGTCAGCTTATTACATGTTTTAATTATGTTGTGTTAGCCGAATTTAATTAGGTGGCTGGACTATAATTAATTTGTCTTAATTTAGTTAGTATGATAAATTAGAGTTTAATTTGTCTTAATGCCATTTAGTTCAGCCGAACATACATTTGAACTTAATTTAGTTCATGTTTTGTTTTTTGTAGGATGGGTGAATGCATGATGGAGCATTAAAGTCCAAGTGCCTACATGGTTCAATACAACGTATGGGAGTATACATGAATGGCTGAATACATGGATGGCTAGATTCATGGATATGGCTCATTTTATGATAATTCAAGGTGTTTATTCAGCCAAGAAGAGCAGCTAATTTCATTCTCCAAAAAGCTGGCCGATGCACTCCCCAAAACAGCACCTATGCGTTCACATTTGGAGTTCACACCAAGGACCATTTGGCTGATCATTGTTCACACTTCCAAAGACTTTTCCAACTCTTTTTTCACACCTTCAAGGCTGTTCACATCCTCCTTTAATGCTGGTATCTTTTCAGCCAAGAATTACATTTTAATGAGCTCATTTAAGCTCAATTGGCTGAACCTAGCTGCTGCCATTTCTCCAAGTGCATTTGCTCTTCTAGAAACCGTCCCTTGAGCTTCATATTCATCTGAATTTAGCTTTAGCAATTTAGTATTTTTTTTCAGAATTTTCTAGCATTTTCTAGTTTAATTAATTACTTAGACATTAAGTCTTTGTTTTGGCCATTCGGCTACCTAGCTGAACACTATAAATAGTTGTTCATTTTCATTGTAAAAGGACTTTTTTTTGCCAGATTATTGGATGAACTTTGTTCAAAGAGTGAGTTTTCTCCTCTCTAGATTCGAACGAGTTTCGATCTAACTTATCTAGCAAGCTAGTGGCATCTATCATTCTCTTCTTGAACTTATCATCTTATTTTGGTGTGGCGTTCAACCCTTCTACAATTTCGCAAATCCACCTTAACCAAATAGAAACTAAGGTGACACTCTTTAGTGTTGAATCATTTCTGGAGTTAAGTCCATTTTTCCATTCCCACAAATTATCCCAAATTAACTATCCTTTGATTCTTTTATTAAACTGAACCTACATCTTTCTAAACCTTCTATCATTTCAAAATTCACTTTGTAAGCTTCCACAAAATTTAAAACAAATTTACACCTTTTTGGCTACTAGAACTTCTCCTTGTCGACGATCGGGCAAACTTTGTGAACCGACTCGATTAACCCGGGCCGGATCGTATCAGGGGAGTCTTTTCTTCAAACTAATTTTTTGTTTCTTTGTTTCCAATCAACGATACTAATAAGTGTTTCGATTCTTGGCTGATTCTTTCTTGTTTTGGGTGTTTCGTTTCAGATCTGTTAGTCCTAAGTTTAATTTTCTGTTTCGTTTCAGATCCGAGTGTCTATCATTCTCGTAGGAGTTTCCCGTGACTTGACAATTCGATCTTGGTCTTTACGCAACCCTCTATCATTTGGTATCAAAATTTGGGTGTTTTGGGTGTTCTTGGTTGATTTCTAAACTGATCTCCTTTTAAAAATAGTAAATAGCAGTTTTTTACCCAGAAAAATTTTTGGAAAAAAATTCATTTGAGTGGGTAAAGGTTGTCTGATTGGTCTAAAATTTTATATGCATATTTATGGCACTGTGATAAAATATAAAAAAATATTTCCCGCAAAAAATCAGTAGAAAAAGTCAAAAAAATTGAAAACGATGAAATTAAACAAAAATTAAAAAAATATTCAGCGGGTTGATTTTAGTGCCGAAACTTTCTAGATCAAAAATAAAATATTTAAGGACATTCCAGTTTAAATTTTTTGATTTTTGGAGATCAGGAACACCTCGAACGAAGTTGTCAAGTTACTCAGCAGTTTTTTCAGGTTTTCTGGTATCAGCAATTTTTATTGATTCTTAGCTGTAGGATTTCCTTTGTTTTGCGTTTATTCTTCCTTTACACTATCTAACACCTTCTTGTTTCTTGTGTTAGTAGGATTTAAAAGTGTGCACAATTCTTCCTCGGTGCAACACAAATCAATTGGTGTCTCGTCACTTTTTGGATTCCTAGTGCAATTAGGATTCTTTGGTAGTTACGGTTCATACACTTTCTAATTGATTGATATAGACTCTACTAAAGAACTCACAAGACATTCTACCTCTATGAGATTTTGATTTTCCTTTTTGAGTGATTAATAGTGAGGTTTGTTAGTTTTTTTTTGAAGTGTTGAGTGTTTGTTTTTCAGGTATTCCAAAAGGAAAAATATAAGATGCATAGATTGGGTCAAGTCGATGATGAGAATAATGACTATAATGAGGTCCATGATAAATTTATAGAGTTCCAACAACAGTTAGACGAACAGACTGCTGCACTCAAACAAACACATGCCATACTTCAAACATTGAGTGCTACTATCTATGAGATGTGATTGGACCAAGTGGAGAAAAGAGCCCAACAAGGACAACTTAATTCAAGTGAAAGGGCACAAATGAGAGTGCCAAGAAGACGAACATCCAACGAATATTCGAGAAGAGATTCATATCATGATTCCTATTCAACGAGAAATTCAAGACAATGCAAAGCAAGTTTCGAGTGTGAAGTTTTCCAAGGTGACGAACAAGAAATCACAAATAATCCTTCGTATGCCCCAATGAACTCGTCCACTGAGAATCAATTTCGAAAAGGTGATCATTGTTCGTATGCAAGTCATTCCGTACATACCCAACGAGAGTCTTTTCATTCTAATTCATTTGTAACACCTCTATCTTGTAATGAAAGGAAGACAGAAAAAGAAATCAAAAAAGAAAAAGAGAATGAAAAAAGAGCAAAAAGAGATTGAGAGTGAAAAGGACACAGACAAGAAGATTGAAAAAGAAATTGAAGAAAGAAGAAAAAATGAGTTAGAAAAAGAGACAAAAGAAAAAGGCGAGGAAAGGGTAGTGAGGAATGTTTCCACTAACCAAGATATGAATTTTTCTTGTGTTGCTACTTTTCAGGTTCCCGAAAGACCAAAAGATAACTTTCAACTTCAACAAATTTCCGATGAAAGACACTTTTATACGATCAACATAGGCAAGGTTGAAGATGAAATCACACTACATGAGCCTGAAGGTAAGCGAGGTAAGGAAATTTTAGCAACCGAGTCCCGTGCAGATTTGAAAATTATTGATAAAACTTTTGGTGACTTAGTTCTTAAAAGATCCCCTTATTTTGATCCGATTAATTGTTATTCTTCGATTGTGGTTGATAAAGTCATTACGAAAGGAAGCCTGAGTTATTATTCTCTTGATTTGCCTTGCGTAAAATCTGTGAATTTGTGCAAATCTGTTTTGGAGAATAAAAAAAGTTTTGAATGTATGTTGGTATGTATGCGAAAATCCTCATGGTTTAACTTGATTGGTTTAATGAAATCTTTGTTACACTTCGACATGACTAATGAAAATCAAGTTTTTAAACCCGGGATCTGTTTTGGTATATTTTGTTGGAAAATCAAGCATAATCTATTGTGTGCAAATACTTTCTATTGTTTTGATACTTGGTTTTTGAAAAAGGTAACGAAATTTGCCAAATTTGTTTTCAATTTATATTTGTGCCTTAAACAATTTCTGTGGTTGTACATGAAGTTTGAGTTCCGTTTGACAAAGGTTAACTCAACAACGGAGCTTCGACTACACTATGCCCTCGATGAGCGAAGGTTTGTATTAAATGGAAAAGGTAAAATCGACCCTTATTCTTTTGCTTATAAAGGTAAGATGCTTGAAACTTTTGAAACACTTTTGTACTCCTCGGATAGTGACAAAGATCGTGTTGATGATTTAATTTTTGTAAAACACTTAGATCAAAACGTACTTGACTGTCGTATTTTATTTATTGATGATCTATTTGTTTTGATGGTTGATAAAACGATTATTGTTCTTGATAATTTTTATGATGCATGTGTGAGTGAATCTATAGTCCGTCGATTAATGCATGGTATGATTGTGCAACTCTGTGAACCTTTTCAAATACCTACTTGTGACGATTACGTTTACCATTTGATTTATTACTCGCGATTTATTCATGGTTTGTGGAAACAATTTGAGATGATTGAATGCCTTAAAACATGTCCATCTTTGTTTCAAATATTTGATGAGGCATTAGAAGTAAATTAGCTTGTTTGCATGGTAATCTGAATCTCTCCATTCGCATGCGTTATACTTGTTTTGTTATGCTTATGATTGAACATCAAGTTTGTTTGCGTTGCTATTTACTAACTCATGGCTATTCTTTTCAGTGGACTCAATTGCCATTAGTCTCGTTCAATCAAGGAAAGTCGAGTAAGCGGAGCTATGTTCGAGTCAAGCAACACATCGACTTGAGAACAAGTCGCTTTGAAGAAGGGGGGATGATACGACCCTTCCCCGGAAACGCCCTTGGTTCAGTTCATCAAGCGCCATTCAAAAACTTTCGCAAGCTGAATTAACTTGTTCCAGCTCCATGGAGTTCAATTCGAGCTGATTCTATCTCGTTGAGCTTAATTCGATTTTATTTAATTTCATGAATTTTTAATTTGGTGGAATAAATTAAATGAGTTAGTTTATTAAATTTAGTTCAGCTCAAATAAGTGTTAGAATTATTTTTAGTTCAGCTTTAATAAGTGTTAGTAATTAAATTGTTTAAATCTGGACAAATTTAATTATTTGTGTTTAATGTGTTTCATGCATGCTTTTAATATGTTTTAGTTATTACATAGCATAAATAAGCCTGTTTCATTACATCTAATTAATGTGTCTTGTTTTTTTTAATATGTCTAAATTCAGGCGAATTTTACTTTGTCTTGCTGCTGAATTCATTGTGTCTTGAGCTCATTCAATTTGCTGAAAGACCAAGTTGGATCCAAGAGGCAATGGGCCTTTCCAAGTACTCGAGCGGATCAATGATAATGCATACAAAATTGATCTACCCGATGAGTACAATGTAAGTTCTACTTTCAATGTGGTTGACTTATCTCCATTTGATTTTTCAGATTCGAGGACGAATCTTTTTGAGGAAGGGGGAATGATACGAGTCACAAAGGCCCAATTCAAGCTCAAGGACGTGATGGGCTCAAATCACCACAAGGACCAATAACAAGGTCAAAGGCCAGGCAAATGCGTATGAAACTAAATGGAATCATTCAATACTTCATTAGCAAGGCCTTATATGCGTATACAAAGGAAAAAGAAAATCAAGATTCACTTTCTTGTTTTCAATAAAATCAAGTGATAGAGGATCGTGAGCGGACCAAGATCGAGTTGCCAAGTCACAAAAAATTCCTATGGAAAACGCTAGACACTCGGATCTGAAACGAAACAAAAAATTAAACTTAGAACTAACAGATCTGAAATGAAACACCCAAAATAAGAAAGAATCAGCCAAGAATCGAAACACTTATTAATAGCGTTGATTGGAAACAAAGAAACAAAATTTAGTTTCAAAAAAAGACTCCCCCAATCCGAATCTGCAAAGGAGAACACAAAACAGAGAAATAAACTCAAAACCCAACAAACCAAATTGAATCAGAATTAGGAGGCTTGGGCGGCAAGATCTATTGAAGAGTATGTCTAAGGGACGTTTCTTTAATGCCAAGAATGGTACCAAACAGATTCTTGAAGATTGGAATGGCTGAATGTAACACCCCGTACCCGAGTCCGTCGCCGGAGTCGGACACGAGGGGTTTGCAGACTTATATCACTTCTTTGCACAATCCATTTTAAAAATTTCCAGGCAGTTGGGTAACTGCGTCACTGTCACCTTAAAAATCATATCTTGAGTTTCACAACTCAAAAATCAGTTTCGTAAAATTTCCCTGAAACTAGACTCATATTCCCATCTACATATTTTTTTATAGAATTTTTGGTCGGGCCAATTAGTACAGTTTATTAGTCAAAGTCTCCCATGTTACAGGGATCGACTACACTGACCTTTGCGCATTACGACTTGGATATCTCCCTGCACAGAGCTTCAATACTGATGCCGTTTATTTCTATAGAAACTAGACTCAGAGAGGAATCTATAAATATATGGAATGACTCCTAATTATCTCTGGTTAATTTATAATGAATTTCCAAAGTCGGAACATGGAATCCAGAAACCGTTCTGGCCCTGTCTCACGAGAACCTGAATATCTCTTAACATACTGTCCATATGATCGTTTCGTTACTTTCCTATGAAAATAGATTCATCAAGGTTCATTTACATAATTTATTCACTATTTAATTCCATTCCTACTATTTTTAGTGATTTTCTAAATCTACATCACTGCTGCTGTCAGCAT
Source organism: Gossypium hirsutum (assembly GCF_007990345.1). Classification (NCBI taxonomy): domain Eukaryota; kingdom Viridiplantae; phylum Streptophyta; class Magnoliopsida; order Malvales; family Malvaceae; genus Gossypium; species Gossypium hirsutum. The sequence goes on from NC_053444.1 coordinate 28,476,747, forward strand.
CTGCCTTTAAGGTAGACTTTACCTATTTCATAGTTTCCATGATTCAACTAGCCCTTTTAGCATAAATAGCACAAATTATGATAGTGATTAACCATTCCCATGGCCAATCCTTGTTAAGCATATCCACACCTCTCAATAACCATATCCATACCAAATGATTATAACATTATGCTCAAACATATATAAGCCATTTTCGCATGGCTATCCAAAATTATACAAATCCAAAGGGTCCATGACCCACAACAAAAAGGGTAGTCCTATACATGCCATATCCAGAGTTCAACTAAAAGAGTACCAAAAGGGCTTTGATAGTGTGGATGACTTCGACTTCGATGATCCCGAATCCGATATCTAACGAACAAATCTATAAAACAGAGAGCCAAAGCAACGGGGTAAGCATTTTAAAGCTTAGTAAGTTTCAAGTAATGAAATCGGCTTTGACTAAAGTATTACATTCACATAGCTAAATGAATCACTTTATTAATACACATTCTCATAAACATACTTACTTCACATTTCATCAACATATACACACAAGGTATTAACCTATCTAAAAGCCGAAAGTTCGTTAGTCGATTGAACGAATACAATTTAAAACGAATCGACTTTTCCGAAGCACACGCAAACATACCTTATCGTTTGGGTTTTTCGAGCGTATTAATTGAATTTATTACAGCACAACACGCTCACCTTCGAACCCAAGTTTCTTCGGAATTTAGCCGGATATAACCACAAGCACAATTGCCTTCGGGTCTTAACCCGGGTATAGCAACTCGCACAAATGCCTTCGGGTCTTAGCCCGGATATATCAACTTGCACAAATGCCTTCGGGTCTTAGCCCGGATAAAATCACTAGCACAAATGCCTTCGGGTCTTAACCCGGATAAAATCACTAGCATAAATGCCTTCGGGTCTTAACCCGGATAAAATCACTAGCACAAATGCCTTCGGGACTTAGCCCGGATATCATTCAAATGCTCATGCACACATATATCAACAATCATGACACATCCATATTTCATTTTCGTTACTAAGGCTCAAACACAGAACATTTATTAAACCTTTCCAATTTCGGCTCAATAGCCACACACAAAGAGCATGATTTCAATTGGCTTTATAACATAGTCTCTATGCACATTCAGCTATCCGTCATAGTATGACTAATCATTTCAATATAATTCAAGTAGGGTCATTACTCGAAGACTTACCTCGGATGTTGTCGAACGACTTCAATGGCTATTCAATTACTTTTTCCTTCCCTTTATCGGATTTAGTTCCCCTTTGCTCTTGAGCTTAAGTTCAACAAATTTTAAAATAGTCATTAATCGACTATTCAAGTATTACTTTCAGAATATAATATATATAGATTCGACTTTCACACACATAGATTACAGTAAGCTTTATAAAAATCAATAAATAATTCATTAGCAAATTTTCATTAATGTTTACAATATAATTACAATTTCCCTATAAGCTGACTTCCTGAGCAACAGTCACTAAAGTTTTTATAACTGGAGCTATGAAGCTCCAAATCAATTGCCGTAAATTTTTCTTGACAGAAGACTCATTTATCTATTATCCAAAAAATTTTCAAAATTTTTAGTTTAGCCCAACAATACCAGATTTTTCTTAAAGTTCACCTTGTTTCACTGTTTTACTAAACTGACTATCCTTCACTACGAATCAAATTTCTCATTGTACAGAATTCAAAATATGTTCTTGTTTATTTCATTTGAAACTAGACTCATTAAGGAGTCTAAGCACATAAATTTTATCTTAGGGCCATTTTTGTACAATTTATACTGATTTTATAAAAACAGAACAGGGAATCTAGTAGTCGTTTTGACTCAGCCCCACAATACTTCAAATATCTCAAGATCGGTAACTCTTTTGTTTTTATAGTTTCTTTTGTAAGAAACTAGACTCTTCAAGCTTTAATGACATAATTTATTCAGCTTCTAATTCAACTCCTACAAATTATGGCGATTTTCCAAAATCACCTTACTGCTGCTGTCCCCAAGCAGATTATTACCAAATCAAATGCTAACATTTGCATTTCACCTTAGTAGCTAGCTTAGCAAACCTTAATTTAACATATAATTGTTCATAACACAATTAAAGCATCCTCTCCATTCCATCAATTCAAAACACATACATTGCCCAATAGTATCCAAAATCATATTCGGCCTTAGTACACAACTTGTTAGCCGATTTTTCTCCATTTAGCAACTAATGCACATATGTGCTCATTTGTTAGACTCTACTTCACCTAACTACCATTTTCTTTTTCATCCAAATAACATGAACAACAACCATTTCTTGAACATTTTCTTCATAAAACATAAAGACTATAACCCAATCTCATCCTTTAATAACTAAAACCGAATGCTCAAGACACCACACCATTTCAAATTTTGGTCATGGGTTAAGCAAAGAACTTAATGACTAACTAAAAAAAATGCTAAAAATCCAAGAATCATCCTTGAACTTACCTTGATTTAGCTAACCACCATAGCTGAATTTTTCAAAGCTTTTCTCTTCTAGGTACGGCAATGAGGAGCAAGGATGGAGAAACTTTGGTTTCTCCTCCCATTAACTAGTATTTTATTAGCCTTATTCCTTATTTCATTTTGTAACATAAAATTATTAGCATAAAATGTTGACACAAATAATTATAATATGCTTTAGTCCATAACATGGCCGGCCACCATCTAGAATTTGGCCAATTTGACATGCAAGTACAAGCATTTTTAACATGCATCAATAGGCCACTTTAACATTTGCCTATCACATTTCTAAATTTTCTCACACAAGTCCTATTTAATAAAATTCACTTACAATTAACAAAATTCAAACATGAAATTTTCACACATGCATATATACATATAATAAGCTTCAAATATGGCGGTTAATTATTTTTATGACTCGGTTTTGTGGTCCCGAAACCACTTTCCGACTAGGGTCACATTTTGGGCTGTCACAACTCTCCCCCACTTAAGAAATTTTCGTCCCCGAAAATCTTACCGGTAAATAGGTTTGGGTATCGTTCTTTCATCGAGCTCTCGGTTTCCCAAGTAGCTTCCTCGATCCCGTGTTTGAGCCATAACACCTTTACTAAGGGAACCCTTTTGTTTCGCAACTCCTTCACTTCACGAGCTAGGATACGAACCGGTTCTTCTTCATAACTCAAGTCAGATTGAATTTCAACTTCTGAGGGATTAATCACATGTGACGGATCGGATCTATAACGTCGAAGCATCGAAACATGAAAGACTTCGTGAATCTTTTCAAGTTCAGGGGGCAAAATCAATCTATACACAACCGGACCAACTCGTTCGGAGATTTCGTACGGCCCAATGAATCTCGGACTCAACTTGCCCTTACGGCCAAATCTGAGTACCTTTTTCCAAGGCGAAACTTTAAGAAACACTTTATCTCCCACCTGATATTCAATGTCTTTTCGTTTCAAATCCGCATACGATTTCTGACGATCTGTGGCTGTCTTCAGACTTTCACGAATTATTTTTACTTTCTGTTCGGCATCTTTAATCAAATCAACTCCGAAAATTTTACTTTCACCGAGCTCGGTCCAAAACAATGGTGTACGGCATTTACGACCGTACAAAGCCTCGTAAGGTGCCATCTTAATACTTGATTGAAAACTATTATTGTAAGCGAATTCAATCAAAGGTAAATACCGTTCCCATGAACCACTAAACTCGAGGATGCAACATCTCAACATATCCTCAAGTATCTGAATTATCCGCTCGGATTGACCATCGGTTTGGGGGTGAAAAGCAGTGCTAAAATGCAGCTTGGTACCCAAAGCTTCTTGCAATTTCTTCCAAAATCGTGAGGTGAATCTCGGATCTCTATCCGACACGATAGAAATAGGTACCCCGTGTAATCTCACAATTTGAGAAACATACAATTCGGCTAGTTTATCCAATGAAAAATCCGTACGCACGGGGATAAAGTGAGCTGACTTAGTCAGTCTATCAACAACAACCCAAATCGCATCCTTCTTACTTGCCGACAATGGCAGTCCGGACACAAAGTCCATTATGACTCGATCCCATTTCCACTCGGGTATCATGATCGGCTGAAGTAATCCTGAAGGCACTTGATGATGTGATCCGGCTCGGTTGATTGAGTCGAGTTCACTTAAGTTGCCCGATCGTCGACGAGAAGTTCGTTCGAAATTGTTTTAAGATGAAGATTGTTTTCAGTTTAAGCGGAAGACTTTTAAAAGGGTTCAAAAGATAGGCTAAATTCGGATATTTTGTAGGTTCGGTTTAATAAGAAAAGAAATAAAGTTTATATTTAATACATAGGATGGAGATGAAAAAAATGAACTTAAGTATTAAGAACGATTCAATACTATGTAAAGCATTGCCCCGGGACTTATATTGCTTAAGGTGGGTTTAATGGAAGTCGAAGATGGACCTTGACTCGTTACCTATAGAGAGGTAGGAACCAAAGGTATAAAAAGGTGGATGAACGCCACACCAGGATGGTGATAAGTTCAAAAGAGAACGATAGACGCCACTAGCACGCTAGATAAGTCAGATCGAAACTCGTACGAATTTAGAGAGGAGAAAACTCACTCTTTGAACAAAGTTCATTCAAATGATCAAAAGTCAAAAAGTCCCTTACAAATGAAATCAACAAACTATTTATACTAGTTTCTTATGCTAACCGAATAGTCCATTCATGAACTTAAGGATTAAGTAATGAACCTAAATTAAGACATGAACCTTCTAGAAAAATGACCAATGGTGTCCTTGTCCATGTTCGGCCGAATGGTACTTCAATGGGCAGCTTCATGGCTAAGGAAATGAACTTGAAGGCTTGGTGAATGTATGGGAGAGCAATGGACATGTCTAGGTTCGGCCAAGGTGTGAATGGACACTCCAAGAGATGCCTTTTGGCCGAATAGGTACTTAGGAGATCAATGGACAGCAACCGATGCATGTAAGTGAATATTCATGCATTCTTCCATTCATTGTATTAAATCATTCATGCATCATCCTTACATTCATTGAACCAGCCCATTCATGAATCATCTTTAATTGTGTTCCCACATCATGCATTGTAAGTAGACGTTCATGCACCTAGCTTGAATGAATCTCCACATTCGGCTGTACCTAAAAACACACATGAACTTAATTAATTTCAAGCAAATTCAGCTGAACTAAATTAAAGTATAATGTGAACATCCTAAATAACATTGAGACAACTTAAATATTAACAAATCATGACACATAAATTCGGCTGGACAAATTTAAAACATGTAATAATTTAGACAAATTAAATGACATCTAGACACCTTTAATTCAGCCAAATCAAGACATATTAAACACTTGTAATAAATTAAGACATATTTAAAAGCTGTAATGAAGCTTATTTACATGCTTATTTAAATGGTCTAAAACTCCAGCAAATAAAATTAATTTAGCTAAAAGCTAATAATGAGCTGAATTGAATTTAAACCAAGCTCAAACGAGCTGAATTAAGCTCATGTGAGCTAAAATAAAATTCGGTGAGCTGAACCAAGCTAAATGGAGCTTGAGGAGCTGAATTCAAGCTGAAATCAAGGGCATCCTTGGCCAGGGTCATATCATTCCCCCTTCTTTAGAACGACTTGTCCTCAAGTCGAGCCATTGGTTCACTCAATCGCAGCAACTTTTACTTAGCTTTCCTCGGTCGAACGGGATGGATTGGAATTGGGACAACTGAAAGGAATAACCATGAGTTAACAAGAATGGTTTCAAATAAATTTGTAATCCAAATGCAAGCAAAATAGAATAAGAAAATCCCATGGGAGTGGATAGATGCAAAGCAACATGTTCACAACCATGCAAACAAACTAATTTACTCGTTAATGCCTCGACAATTATTCGAAACGAAAATGAACATGTTCTAAGGCAATCAAATGTCTCAAATCGTTTCCACAAGTCATAACCAATATGTGAATAACGAATCAAATCAACAAAACAATCTTTGGCACCACCTAAAGAGAACAACGATGTTTCAAAAAGTTCATGAGCCTTACCTTTAAAAGTAGTAAAACAAAGATCATTTTTAAATAAAGCTGAATAGTTAAACACATCACAATTTAAATTCCTTGCAACAACCAATTCTTCAACAAAAATTTTATTACCAACCGAATAGGGCAGAGAAATTTTAAAGTTATCGTAAGTCATACCTTGTTTACCTCGAGGGATGGAAAAACAAGGATCATTTTTACCTTTGTCGATCATCATAAATCTTCTCTCCTCGGAAATGTAGTCTAGTCGAATCTCTGTGGCTGAATTAACCTTAACGAAATGAAATGCGAACTTCAAATACAACCACAAAAATGGATTAAGGAATGAATTTAAATTGAAATCAAATTTTTCATACCTCAGTTCCTTATTCAACACCCAATTATCAAAACAATAGAAATTGTTCACACAAAATTGATGAAGCTTGACTTTCCCATAAAACGAACCAAAATAGATTCCGGGTTTAAAAACTTGATTTTGAGTATTCATGCCAAAATGTAGCAAAAATTTCATTAAACCAAACACGTTAAACCAATGAGATTTTTGCATACACAGGGACAAACAATTAAAACTTTTTACATTTATCAATTCATACTTGCACAAATTCATGGATTTTCCACAAAGCGTTAATTGGTGCACAAAATTGTCACAAATGAAGAATTTAATCGCCTTTCGTGAAAAACCGTCATCACGCAAAATTAAACCTTTGGTTTGTTGATTGGAACAAAAATCAACCACATTCAGGGAGTAGTAATTAACCAGACCAAAATAAGGAGAGCGTTTAGAAATTAAGTCACTAAAAAGTATTTCAACAATTTTCAAACCTGGGGGTCGTGACTCGATCGTTAACATTTCCTCACCTCTCTTACCTTTGAACTCTTGGGGCACGTTTTGTGACAGCCCAAAATTGACCCTAGTCGGGGAGTGGTTTCGGGACCGCTAAACCGAGTCACCGAAAGGTTTGAATGTGATGTTTATTGTCTAGAATATGTAATCATGAATGTGTGAAAATTTCAAGCTTCGATTTAGTCGATTGCTTGTGAATTTAGTCAATAGGACTTATATGAGAAAATTTTAAAATGTGATAGGTCAATGCATGAGGACCTATTAGTGCATGTGGAAGAAAAAGGGGACTTGCATGTCAAATTCGCCCTCCCTAAATAGTAGTGGCCGGCCATGACAAAGTGGATAGGCAAATGGTGATGGGTAAAACATATTATAAAAAGTTTATGACAACATGTTGTGTTAAGAACAATAAAATATGAGGGGAGTGGGAGGAGAAACCAAAGTTGTTTCATCCTTGCTCCCCCATTTTGCCGAAACTAGAAAAAAAAAAAAGGCTTCATCCTCTTTGCTCTTCTTGACCGAAAAATCAAAGGAAGAAGAAAGAGTTCTCTTGCTTATGTTCGGTTTGGATGAGGATTAAGAAGAGGTAAGTACCTTGAAACCCTTGGAAAATTTTGTATAAAGAAGATGGTTAGTTCAAGTTCTAATCATTCCATGGCTTAAGTTTTGATTGTTAGGAGGTTTGAAGTTTGGCCAAGTAGGTTGATTTGAGCTTTCGGTTGTGGTTGTCAAGGGAGGAAATGAGATTTTGTTTGTCTTCAACAATTGGTTGGTAAATAAGTGTTAAATGTGAGAAAATTTCGTTTGGGTAATTGAAATAAATAATTAGAGGCTTAATTATCAAAAGGTTTCGGTTTGATATCATTTTTATAAGCATAATTAGTTCAATTTGATAATAAGGTATGAGGTGATAAGTAAAATTTTCATGGTGGTTTAGGTTTAATGACATTCGGCTATGGATTAAAAGTGTTAGCTAATTCGGCATAAGAGTATAAATGTTAATCACTTTATATTTGAAGCCTTGAAGAATAGGTTGTGGAATATTAAAGTGTTGAAGGTTAAATCTTTAAGCTTGGTTAATTTGGACATTCGGCTATTCTTATGACATTAGATACAAGGGTATGAAAGGTTATATATATATATAAGTTTAATTTATTCATGGTAACTTGGCATGTGGATTGGATATATGTTAGTTAATACATGCATTTGGAAGTGATGTGTTTAATAATTAGGTATACGGTTTGGTTTCATTATTGAGTATAAGGGTTAAGTGTTTAAAATTGCCTTTGATGTATACATGTTTATATTGAAATATTAAGGCTATGATAGCCAATTGAGGGTTTCGGCCAAAATATTCAAATAGATTGGTGTGAATGTTTGAGTGATGAATTTGACTCTTGTGTCGAGTTGGGATGATATGTGTATTTTTATAAATAACTAGCAAGGTAATTAAACTAGTTGATTTGCTTATTTAAGCTCAAGAACCTAAAGGAGAGCCGTCCAACAAGGGGAAATCGAAGGTCATCGAGTAGCCGACTCGGAATTATTTTACCCAACATAAAGTAAGTCATTAAGCATGTAGTTGGTATCATTTCAAATGGTCATAATGTTTATGTATTGATGCTGAATGGAATGAATAAATATACATATATATATGCATGTACGTATGTGATGATGAAATTGTTGAATGAAAGAGGTAAGATGTACTGAGTTGTTGATCTCGGCACTGAACGTGCGGGTATAACCATTTATGACCATGAGATTGGCGCTAAGTGCGCGGGATTAAATTGTACAGCACTAAGTGTGCGATTTGACTATGTTGCACTAAGTGTTCGAAATGAATATGATGCACTAAGTGTGCGAATTGACCATGCGGCACTAAGTGTGCGAGTTTGACTATGTAGCACTAAGTGTGCGATTTGATTATATAGCACTGAGTGTGCGGACTCAATATACATTCGTGAATCATTATGGACACTATGTGTGCGACACTATTGAGTCGATCGCGGACAGCGGATCGGGTAAGTGTCTTGAGTACATGGCTAATAGGTGCTATGCTTATACTTGGTGTTGAGCTCGGTAAGTTTGAACCTATGTGACAAATATACTTGAAGTCACGTACATAAAATTTATCGTAGGATGGGTGAAAGGCCGTTTAGTCGTTTGATTGTAACGAAAATAAATTGATTTATGAAAATGCCTCAATGTCCTATTGATGAGTATATGGAATGTGAATGCATGAATTGATATGAAACGGAATCGATAGGTTGGAGGAACTATGGTATGGTTTGGTATGGATGGAGTAAATTGTCTCGTTCCATTTTGTTTCCTCTTGTGATAATGTTATTGATGGATGGTAGTGCATTGCTTATGACTTACTGAGTTATAAACTCACTCGGTGTTTCCTTGTCACCCATTATAGGTTGCTTGGACTCATCTATTTTTGCGGGGTCAGGCCGTCATCGAAGTCATCACACCGGATAGCAAGTTTTGGTACCTTCTTCTTAGTTGGCTTAGAAGAACATTTTGGAATGTATAAGCTATTACGTTGTGTTTGAACTTTGGCATGTAAACTTTAAGCCATGCGAAAATGGCACGAATGTTCGATTGAGTTGGATCAAGGGTAGGCATGAAATGGACCTAGTTACTTTCGTAACAGATGCTGGCAGCAGCAGTGTCATGAGATTGAAAAATCACTAAAAATAGTAGGAGTGGAATTAATTGATGAATAAATTATGTAATCGAAGCTCGATGAGTCTGTTTTCATGAGGAAGTAACGAAAAGATCATATGGGCAGTATATTAAGAGATAATCAGATTATTGTGGGACAGGGCCAGAACGGTTTCTGGATTTCCTGCTCCGACTTTGGAATTCATTATAAATTAACCAGAGATAATTAGGGGTCGTACTATATATGTACAGATTTCTCTCTGAGTCTAGTTTTCATAGAAACAAACGGCATCAGTATTGAAGCCCCGTGCAGGGAGATATCCAAGTCGTAATTGGCAAATGTCAGTGTAGTCGACCCCTGCAACATGGGAGACTTTGACTAATAAACTGTACTAATTGGCCCGACCAAAAATTCTAGAAAAAAAATACATAGATGGGTACATGAGTCTAGTTTCTGGGAAAAATCACGAAACTGATTTTCGAGTTACGAAACTCAAGATATTATTTTTAAAACGACTGGTACACAGATTGGGCAGTGTCTGGAAAATAAATTTTATAAGGGGTTAAAGTCAGTTAACACCTCGTGTCCGACTCCGGTGTCGGTTTCGGGTTCGGGGTGTTACATTTGATTGGTATCAGAGCTATGGTTTAGTCGGTTCTAGGACTACCATAGCGCGTATGAGTCTAGCTATACATGCCGAATGTTAATGTTTAAATGTGTGATGACTTCTGACGGTTGAAATGTTTTTGTTTTGATTAGTAAATGGACCCCGGTGAAGAAAGAACCCTAGCGGATGACGTTGAGAGCGTAGCGGCTGCTCCTGCACAAGGGACGCCGCCTGTTGAACCTCAGTCATCTGCGAATAATCAAGGTGAGGGGGCTAAACAAGCCTTCTTTACCATGATGAATGAGTGGGTCGCGCAATATGCCCGAACCAACCCGGCTGTCCAACAATTCCCAAATTTGAATAATCCACCCCAAGAGCCTGTAATGCCATCAGTCGCTGATCCTGTGAGGCTGAGTAAGCCACCTGTAGACTTGATTAGGAAGCGTGGGGCCGAGGAGTTCAAGGCCATAGTAACTGATGATGCCGAAAGGGCCGAGTTCTGGCTTGATAACACCATTCGGGTGTTCGATGAATTGTCATGCACACCCGACGAATGTCTAAAATGTGCTGTATCTTTGTTACGAGACTCAGCCTACTATTGGTGGAGGACCTTGATTTCCATAGTCCCGAACGAGCGAGTAACTTGGGACTTCTTTCAAACGGAATTCCGAAAGAAATTTATTAGCCAACGGTTCATTGATCAGAAGCGTAAGGAGTTCTTGGAACTCAAGCAAGGCCGTATGACTGTATCTGAATACGAACATGAATTCGTAAGACTCAGTAGGTACGCCCGGGAGTGTGTAGCTGATGAGATTGCTATGTGCAAAAGATTCGAGGAAGGATTGAATGAAGATTTAAAGCTACTAATGGGTATTTTGGAATAAAAGAATTCGTAACACTAGTCGAACGAGCCTGCAAGGCGGAAGAACTTGGAAAGGAGAAGAGGAAGGCTGAATTTGAAGCTAGAGATTATCGTAAAAGATCGACGGGTAAAGCTCCGTTCTCAGCTGTAAAGAAGTTCAGGGAGGACATTAATAAGTCGAGGGCGACTGCGGGAATTTCCATCAGGGCAAGACCATCGATGGGCTCCCGAGCTACTTCGGTAGCTAGTGTGGGCAATAATCGTCACGAGAAACCTTAATGTCCCCAATGTGGAAGACGACACCTAGGTGAATGTTGGGGCAAGTCTACTAGCAGGGTCTGTTACGGATGCGGTTCGAAGGACCACTTCATTAGAGATTGCACGGAGCTGGATGAGAAGAATAAGATTCAAGGTGCAAGACCTAGTGGAGTGACATCTAGAGGTAGACCACCGAGAATTTTAGGAGGCAGGGGTGGTAGTCAGAGGGGGGCCTCTGATACGGCCGATCGAGCCGAGAACCGTACTCCTGCTAGAGCATATGCCATTCGCGCACGAGAGGAGGCATCCTCCCCCGACGTCATCACTGGTACCTTCACTCTCTTTGATACTAATGTGATTGCATTGATTGACCCTGGTTCTACTCATTCATATGTATGCGAAACCTTAGCAACCAGTAAGACTCTACCTGTTGAGTCTACTGAGCTCGTAATTCGAGTATCAAACCCTTTGGGTCAATGCATACTTGTTGATAAAGTGTGTAAGAGATGCCCTCTAATAATCCGAGAATCCTGTTTTCCGGCCGATTTGATGCTTTTGCCGTTCGACGAGTTTGATGTTATTCTTGGTTTGGATTGGTTAACCGCGCATGATGCGGTTGTGAATTGCAAAAGCAAGACTATCGATTTGAGGTGCGCAAATAACGAAATAATCCGAGTTGAGTCTGCGGACTTAAGGGGGTTGCCAGCTGTAATATCAGCAATGTTGGCCCAGAAATATGTAAGGAAAGGGTGCGAAGCATACCTCGCGTATGTACTTGATGACAAGGAGTTAGAAAAGAAACCCGAATCGGTGCCGGTGGTTTGTGAATACCCGGATGTTTTTCCTGAAGAGTTACCGGGTTTGCCACCTGTTCGGGAGGTAGAGTTTGGTATTGAGCTTGTACCTGGAACTACGCCAATTTCGATCGCTCCGTATCGTATGGCACTAACCGAGTTAAAAGAGTTGAAAGCTCAGTTGCAAGAATTGACGGATAGAGGTTTCGCTCGACCGAGTTTCTCACCTTGGGGTGCACCAGTATTGTTCGTGAAAAAGAAGGACGGAACCATGAGGTTGTGCATTGACTATCGTCAACTGAATAAAGTGACGATAAAGAATAAGTATCCGTTACCGCGTATTGATGATCTGTTCGATCAATTAAAGGGAGCATCGGTGTTTTCAAAGATAGATTTGAGATCGGGTTATTATCAGTTGCGGATTCGAGATTCGGACGTACCCAAAACTGCTTTCAGAATGAGGTACGGTCACTACGAGTTCTTAGTGATGCCGTTTGGGCTCACTAATGCCCCTGCGGTGTTTATGGATTTGATGAATCGGATCTTCAGGCCGTATTTGGATCGGTTCGTAGTTGTGTTTATTGATGACATCTTGGTCTATTCAAGAGATGAGACCGAACATGCTGAGCATTTGAGGCTAGTGTTGCAAATTTTGTGGGATAAGCAGTTATATGCTAAGTTCAGTAAGTGTGAGTTCTGGTTAAGAGAGGTTAGCTTCTTGGGTCATGTGGTATCCGCATAGGGTATTCGAGTTGACCCGAGCAAAATTTCAGCCATACTTAACTGGAAGCCTCCGAGAAATGTTACCGAAGTCCGGAGCTTTCTAGGGCTCGCCGGTTATTACCGACGATTTGTCAAAGGTTTCTCGATGATAGCCACACCAATGACGAAGCTACTTCAAAAGGATGTTAAGTTCGAATGGACGGAGAAATGTCAGAAAAGCTTCGATCAACTGAAAACTCATTTGACTGAAGCTCCAATTTTGGTGCAACCCGAATCGGGTAAAGAGTTTGTCATTTATAGTGACGCATTCCTACTTGGGTTGGGTTGCGTATTGATGCAAGAAGGTCGAGTTGTGGCCTATGCGTCGAGACAATTGAAGCCACACGAGAGAAATTATCGGACCCATGATCTCGAACTAGCCGCCATTGTGTTTGCATTGAAAATATGGCGACATTATTTGTTTGGTGAGAAGTGCCATGTGTTTTCGGATCACAAAAGTCTCAAATATTTGATGACTCAACGAGACTTGAATCTGCGACAAAGACGTTGGCTTGAGTTGTTGAAAGATTACGAGCTTGTCATTGATTACCACCCGGGAAAGGCTAATGTGGTTGCGGACGCCTTAAGCCAGAAATCACTGTTTGCTTTGCGACCGATGAATGTACACTTGTCTGTTCTACCTGACAATGTGTTAGTAGCTGAATTAAAAGCCAAACCATTATTGACTCATCAAATTCGTGAAGCTCAGAAAGTCGATGATGAATTGGTTGCAAAACGAGCTGAGTGTGTTCCGAACAAGGAATCGGAGTTTCAGATTGATGATGATGGTTGTTTGAGGTTTAGAAGTCGTTTGTGTGTTCCAAGGAATTCGGAACTCATTCCGATGATTCTGAATGAAGCCCATTGTAGCCGAATGTCGATTCACCCGGGAGCACAAAAATGTACAACGACTTGAAACGTCGGTTTTGGTGGCATGGTATGAAACGAGACATCTCCGACTTTGTTTCGAGATGTTTAATATGTCAACAAGTGAAAGCGGAACATCAAGTGCCTTCAGGGTTACTTCAGCCTATCATGATACCCGAGTGGAAATGGGACCGAGTCACAATGGACTTTGTGTCCGGACTGCCATTGTCCGCAAGTAAGAAGGATGCGATTTGGGTTGTTGTTGATAGGCTGACTAAGTCGGCTCACTTTATCCCGTGCGTACGGATCTTTCATTGGATAAACTAGCCGAATTGTATGTCTCTCAGATTGTGAGATTACATGGAGTACCTATTTCTATCGTGTCGGATAGAGATCCGAGATTCACCTCACGATTTTGGAAGAAATTGCAAGAAGCTTTGGTACCAAGCTACAATTTAGCACCGCTTTTCACCCCCAAACCGATGGTCAATCCGAGCGGATAATTCAGATACTTGAGGATATGTTGAGATGTTGCATCCTCGAGTTCAGTAGTTCATGGGAACGGTATTTACCTTTGATTGAATTCGCTTACAACAATAGTTTTCAATCAAGTATTAAGATGGCACCTTATGAGGCTTTGTACGGTCGTAAATGCCGTACGCCATTGTTTTGGACCAAGCTTGGTGAAAGTAAAATTTTCGGAGTTGATTTGATTAAAGATGCCGAACAAAAAGTAAAGGTAATCCGCGAAAGTCTGAAGTAGCCACAGATCGTCAAAATCGTATGCGGATTTAAAACGAAAGGACATTGAATATCAGGTGGGAGATAAAGTGTTTCTTAAAGTGTCACCTTGGAAGAAGGTACTCAGATTTGGCCGTAAAGGCAAGTTGAGCCCAAGATTCATTGGGCCGTACGAAATTTCCGAATGAGTGGGGCCGGTTGCATATAGATTGATTTTGCCCCCTGAACTTGAAAGGATGCACGATGTCTTCCATGTTTCAATGCTTCGACGTTATAGATCCGATCCGTCACATGTGATTAATCCCTCAGAATTTGAAATTCAATCTGACTTGAGCTATGAAGAAGAACCGATTCGTATCCTAGCTCGTGAAGTGAAAGAGTTGCGAAATAAAAGGGTTCCGTTGGTTAAGGTGTTGTGGCTCAAACACGGGATCGAGGAAGCAACCTGGGAACCCGAGAGCTCGATGAAAGAACGATATCCAAACCTATTTACCGGTAAGATTTTCGAGGACGAAAATTTCTTAAGTGAGGGAGAGTTGTGACAGCCCAAAATTGACCCTAGTTGGGGAGTGGTTTCGGGACCGCTAAACCGAGTCACCGAAAGGTTTGAATGTGATGTTTATTGTCTAGAATATGTAATCATGAATGTGTGAAAATTTCAAGCTTCGATTTAGTCGATTGCATGTGAATTTAGTCAATAGGACTTATATGAGAAATTTTAAAATGTGATAGGTCAATGCATGAGGACCTATTAGTGCATGTGGAAGAAAAAGGGGACTTGCATGTCAAATTCGCCCTCCCTAAATAGTAGTGGCCGGCCATGACAAAGTGGATAGGCAAATGGTGATGGGTAAAACATATTATAAAAAGTTTATGACAACATGTTGTGTTAAGAACAATAAAATATGAGGGGAGTGGAAGGAGAAACCAAAGTTGTTTCATCCTTGCTCCCCCATTTTGCCGAAACTAGAAGAAAAAAAAGGCTTCATCCTCTTTGCTCTTCTTGACCGAAAAATCAAAGGAAGAAGAAAGAGTTCTCTTGCTTATGTTCGGTTTGGATGAGGATTAAGAAGAGGTAAGTACCTTGAAACCCTTGGAAAATTTTGTATAAAGAGATGGTTAGTTCAAGTTCTAATCATTCCATGGCTTAAGTTTTGATTGTTAGGAGGTTTGAAGTTTGGCCAAGTAGGTTGATTTGAGCTTTCGGTTGTGGTTGTCAAGGAGGAAATGAGATTTTGTTTGTCTTCAACAATTGGTTGGTAAATAAGTGTTAAATGTGAGAAAATTTCGTTTGGGTAATTGAAATAAATAATTAGAGGCTTAATTATCAAAAGGTTTCGGTTTGATATCATTTTTATAAGCATAATTAGTTCAATTTGATAATAAGGTATGAGGTGATAAGTAAAATTTTCATGGTGGTTTAGGTTTAATGACATTCGGCTATGGATTAAAAGTGTTAGCTAATTCGGCATAAGAGTATAATGTTAATCACTTTATATTGAAGCCTTGAAGAATAGGTTGTGGAATATTAAAGTGTTGAAGGTTAAATCTTTAAGCTTGGTTAATTTGGACATTCGGCTATTCTTATGACATTAGATACAAGGGTATGAAAGGTTATATATATATATAAGTTTAATTTATTCATGGTAACTTGGCATGTGGATTGGATATATGTTAGTTAATACATGCATTTGGAAGTGATGTGTTTAATAATTAGGTATACGGTTTGGTTTCATTATTGAGTATAAGGGTTAAGTGTTTAAAATTGCCTTTGATGTATACATGTTTATATTGAAATATTAAGGCTATGATAGCCAATTGAGGGTTTCGACCAAAATATTCAAATAGATTGGTGTGAATGTTTGAGTGATGAATTTGACTCTTGTGTCGAGTGGGATGATATGTGTATTTTTATAAATAATAGCAAGGTAATAAACTAGTTGATTTGCTTATTTAAGCTCAAGAACTAAAGAGAGCCGTCCAACAAGGGGAAATCGAAGGTCATCGAGTAGCCGACTCGAATTATTTACCCAACATAAAGTAAGTCATTAAGCATGTAGTTGGTATCATTTCAAATGGTCATATGTTTATGTATTGATGCTGAATGGATGAATAAATATACATATATATATGCATGTACGTATGTGATGATGAAATTGTTGAATGAAAAGAGGTAAGATGTACTGAGTTGTTGATCTCGGCACTGAACGTGCGGGTATAACCATTTATGACCATGAGATTGGCGCTAAGTGCGCGGGATTAAATTGTACAGCACTAAGTGTGCGATTTGACTATGTTGCACTAAGTGTGCGAAATGAATATGATGCACTAAGTGTACGAATTGACCATGCAGCACTAAGTGTGCGAGTTTGACTATGTAGCACTAAGTGTGCGATTTGATTATATAGCACTGAGTGTGCGGACTCAATATACATTCGTGAATCATTATGGACACTATGTGTGCGACACTATTGAGTCGATCGCGGACAGCGGATCGGGTAAGTGTCTTGAGTACATGCTAATAGGTGCTATGGTTATACTTGGTGTTGAGCTCGGTAAGTTTGAACCTATGTGACAAATATACTTGAAGTCACGTACATAAAATTTATCGTAGGATGGGTGAAAGGCCGTTTAGTCGTTTGATTGTAACGAAAATAAATTGATTTATGAAAATGCCTCAATGTCCTATTGATGAGTATATGGAATGTGAATGCATGAATTGATATGAAACGGAATCGATAGGTTGGAGGAACTATGGTATGGTTCGGTATGGATGGAGTAAATTGTCTCGTTCCATTTTGTTTCCTCTTGTGATAATGTTATTGATGGATGGTAGTGCATTGCTTATGACTTACTGAGTTATAAACTCACTCGGTGTTCCTTGTCACCCATTATAGGTTGCTTGGACTCATCTATTTTGCGGGGTCAGGCCGTCATCGAAGTCATCACACCGGATAGCAAGTTTGGTACTTTCTTCTAGTTGGCTTAGAAGAACATTTTGGCATGTATAGCTATTACGTTGTGTTTGAACTTTGGCATGTAACTTTAAGCATGCGAAAATGGACGAATGTCGATTGAGTTGGATCAAGGTAGCATGAAATGACCTATTACTTTCGTAACAGATGCTGGCAGCAGCAGTGTCATGAGATTGAAAAATCACTAAAAATAGTAGGAGAGGAATTAATTAATGAATAAATTATGTAATCGAAGCTTGATGAGTCTGTTTCATGAGGAAGTAACGAAAAGATCATATGGGCAGTATATTAAGAGATAATCAGATTTTGTGGACAGGGCCAGAACGGTTTCTGGATTTCCTGCTCCGAATTTGGAAATTCATTAGAATTAACCAGAGAGAATTAGGGGTCGTACCATATATGTACAGATTCCTCTCTGAGTCTAGTTTAATAGAAACAAACGGAATCAGTATTGAAGCACTGTGCAGGGAGATATCCAAGTCGTAATGGGCAAAGGTCAGTGTAGTCGACCCCTGCAACATGGGAGACTTGACTAATAAACTGTACTAATTGGCCGACCAAAAATTCTAGAAAAAAATACATAG
>NC_053444.1:28495260-28544676 GCF_007990345.1 Gossypium hirsutum
AGATACAATCGGGTTAAGCCCGAAGGCATTGTCGAGATAAATCCGGGTTAAGCCGAAGTTCGATAAAATCGGTTAGTAGATTCGTGGGTTAATGGTTATTAGATGTGTAGTTATAAACCGGCTATGTCCGAAGGCATTTGAACGAGGAGCTATATCCGGTTAAATCCGAAGGTACGTATTTGGTAATGAATGAGCTTGCTGTAAAATTCCAGCGAATACTCGAAAAACATCCCAATATGGGGATATGTTACGTATGTGTTGAATTTAATCGAGCCCTTACAAATAAATGTTCGCTCAGTTGATAAACGAGCTACCGGCCTTCGGCTAAGTTAGTTTATTGTGTATGTACATAAGGGTTGTTAATGTTGTGAAGCAAGTTTGATATCGGTAAATTGCGTATTATGAAATATTCCGTTTAGCTAAATGTGTGCTATTCTTTGTGTATGCTGGAATTCCTTGCTCAAAACTTACTAAGCATAAATTGCTTACTCGTTACATTGCTCCTCTGTTTTATAGATTTTTGGTTCTCCAGCTATCGGACTCGGGATCTTGAAGTCGAAGTCGCCCACACTATCAAAGGCTCTTTTGGGTACTATTTTGGTTGAATCTTGATATGGCATGTATAGGACTACCCATTGTTGTTTTTCGAGTACTTTATGAAATGTATAAGTGTACAGCCATGCGAAAATGGCTTGTAGAAGTGGAGTATGGCATTAGACCATTCGTGTTTATGAATGTATAGATGGTTTCATGATGTAACTATAGTTGGAATGGAAGTGTTGAGCAAATGATCAGCCACTGGAATGGCTAAGTATGATCATATGTGGGCTTATGTATGACAAGGCCCTAGTTGGTCCATGAAACCCAAATTAGGTAAGGTTTACTTTGAAACAGAAGCTGATAGCAGCAGTGGTGTGGATTGGAAAAATCACAAGAATTCGTAGGAGTGGAATTAAATAGCGAATAAATTATGTAATCGAACCTTGATGAATCTACTTTCATATGGAAGTAACGAAACAGTCATATGAACAGTACAGTAAGAGATATTCGGGTTCTTGTGGAACAGGGCCAGAACAGTTTCTGGATTCCCTGTTCCGCCTTTGGAAATTCACTATAAATTGACCAGAGATAATTAGGGGTCATACCATATATGTATGGATTCCTCTCTGAGTCTAGTTTCCCTAGAAACAAACGGCATCAGTATTGAAGCTCTGTGCAGAGAGATATCCAAGTCGTAGTGGGAAAAGGTCAGTGTAGTCGACCCCTGTAACATGGGAGACTTTGACTAATAACTGTACTAATTGGCCCGACCAAAAATTCTAGAAAAAATACATAGGTGGGGACATGAGTCTAGTTTCAGGGAAAAATCACCAAACTGATTTTCGAGTTGTGAAACTCAAGATATGATTTTGAAGCAACTAGTACTCAGACTGGGCAGTGTCTGGAAGGAAATTTTTCAAAGTTTGTTAACATCTCGTGTCCGACTCCGGTGTCGGTCTCGGGTTCGGGGTGTTACATTTTATTGGTATCAGAGCTACGGTTTAGTCGATTCTAGGACTACCGTAATGTGATGGGTCTAGCTATACATGCCATTTTATGTGATTACTTGATAGTGTGGTGATTTCTGACAATTGTAAATGTGTTTAGTTATAGTAATGGATCCCGATCGTGACCGAGAGGTAGCTGATGATCTTGAGAGTGTAGCGCCTGCTCCCGCACAAGGGACAGTGCCGGCAGACTCTCAACTTAATGCTAGTAATTCGAATGATGAAGCTAGACAAGCATTCTATAGCGTGATGAATGATTGGTTCAACCAATACATTCGAACTAATATGGCTGTTCCACAACCTCCATTCCCGACAAATACTACCCCCGCACCTACAATACCACCGGTAACTGACCAATTAAGGTCAAATAAGCCCCAGTTGACAGAATCCGAAAACATGGGGCTAACTGAATTTAAGGCTACGGATAGCGATGATGCCGAGCAAGCTGAACTTTGGCTGGACAACACTATCCGGGTACTCGATGAGCTATCTTGTACACCCGATGAATGCCTAAAGTGTGCTATCTCCTCGCTACGTGATTCTGCCTACTATTGGTGGAGTACTCTGACTTCCGTTGTGCCCCGAGAGCAAGTAACTTGGGAGTTTTTCCAAACTGAGTTTCGGAAAAAGTATATCAGTCAGAGATTTGTTGATCAAAAACGGAAGGAATTCCTTGAGCTTAAGCAAGGCTCCATGTCGGTTACTGATTACGAGCAAAAATTTGTTAGACTTAACAAATACGCTCGGGAATGTGTTTCGTCCGAAGCTATTATGTGTAAACGCTTCGAGGATGGGCTGAATGAAGATATAAAAATGTTCATTGGCGTTCTTGAAATACGAGAGTTCGTGGTACTTGTTGAACGAGCTTGTAAAGCCGAAGAGCTTAGAAAAGAAAAGCAAAGAGTTGATGAGGGAACTGGAGAGTTTCGTAAAAGATCCTCGAGAAGGTCTCTTCAACAAGCATCGAAGAGATTTCGAGATGATGCGGGCCAGTTTAGAGGCACTTCGGGCCTTTTTAGACGAGATCGTGATCGACCCCCTGTGGGTACACGAGGCACTTCGGTCGCCAGTGTTGGGAATGAACGTCGAGATAGAACGAAGTGTCGATATTGCGGTAAATGGCATTCGGGGAGTTGTAGATTCCCTGACCGCTCCTATTACAAGTGCGGATCAGTTGACCACTTCATTAAAGATTGCCCGAGGTTGTTTGAACAGAATGAAAATCAGAGTGGGAAACCGGGTGCTACCACTGCTCGAGGTAGACCATTTGGAATTACGGGCAATGCTAGTGGTGGTCAGAGAGGATCTAGAGATGATATAACCAGATCCGAAGCTCGTGCGCCTGCTAGAGCTTATGCTATACGTGCCCGCGAGGATGCTTCTTCGCCTGATGTTATTACCGGTACATTCACTCTCTTTGATACAAATGAAATTGCTTTGATTGACCCCGGTTCTACTCATTCTTACATATGTGAAACCTTAGCATCCAGTAAGACTTTACCTATTGAGTCTACTGAGTTTGTAATTCGGGTGTCAAATCCCTTGGGTCGTTACGTGCTTGTCGACAAAGTGTGTAAGTAATGTCCCTAGAAATTCGAGATGCGCAAATAACGAAGTAATCCGAGTTGAGTCTACGGACTTGGAGGGGATGCCAGCTGTAATATCAACAATGTTGGCCCAGAAATATGTAAGAAAAGGGTGCGAAGCATACCTTGCGTATGTACTGGATGACAAAGAATTAGACAAGAAACCCGAATCTGTGCCGGTGGTTTGTGAATACCCGGATGTTTTTCCGGAAGAATTACCGGGTTTACCACCTGTTCGGGAGATAGAGTTTGGTATTGAGCTTGCACCTAGGACTACGCCGATTTCGATAGCCCCATATCGTATGGCACCAACTGAGTTAAAAGAGTTAAAAGCTCAGTTGCAAGAATTGACGGATAGAGGTTTTGCGCGACCAAGCTTCTCACCTTGGGGTGCACCAGTATTGTTCGTGAAAAAGAAGGACGGAACCATGAGGTTGTGTATTGACTATCGTCAACTGAATAAAGTGACGATAAAGAATAAATATTCGTTGCCGCGCATCGATGATTTGTTCGACCAACTGAAGGGAGCCACAGTGTTCTCAAAATAGATTTGAGATCGGGCTATTATCAGTTGCGAATTCGAGAATCGGACATACCAAAAAAAAAAACTGCCTTCAGAACGAGATATGGTCACTACGAATTCTTAGTGATGCCGTTTGGGCTCACTAATGCCCCTGCGGTATTTATGGATTTGATGAATCAGATCTTCAGACCATATTTGGATCGGTTCGTAGTTGTGTTCATTGATGACATTTTGGTCTATTCAAGAGATGAGACCGAACATGCTGAGCATCTGAGGCTAGTGCTGCAAATTTTGCGGGAGAAGCAGTTATATGCTAAGTTTAGTAAGTGTGAGTTCTGGTTAAGAGAGGTTAGCTTCTTGGGTCATGTGGTATCTGCGTCGGGTATTCGAGTTGACCCGAACAAAATTTCAGCCATACTTGACTGGAAACCTCCGAGAAATGTTACTGAAGTTCGGAGCTTTTTGGGGCTCGCCGGTTATTACCGACGATTTATGAAAGGTTTCTCGATGATAGCCACGCCAATGACGAAGCTACTTCAAAAGGATGTTAAGTTCGAGTGGACGGAGAAATGTCAGAAAAGTTTCGACCAACTGAAAACTCATTTGACTAAAACTCCAATTTTGGTGCAACCCGAATCAGGTAAAGAGTTTGTCATTTATAGTGACGCATCCCTACTTGGGTTGGGTTGCGTATTGATGCAAGAAGGTCGAGTCGTGGCCTATGCGTCGAGACAATTGAAGTCACACGAGAGAAATTATCCGACCCATGATCTCGAATTAGCCGCCATCGTATTTGCTTTGACAATATGGTGACATCATTTGTTTGGTGAGAAGTGCCATGTATTTTCGGATCACAAAAGTCTCAAATATTTGATGACTCAACGAGACTTGAATCTGCGACAAAGACGTTGGCTTGAGTTGTTGAAAGATTACGAGCTTGTCATTGATTACCACCCGGGAAGGGCTAACGTGGTTGCGGACGCCTTAAGCCGGAAGTCATTGTTTGCTTTACGAGCGATGAATGTGCATTTGTCTGTTCTACCAGACAATGTGTTGGTAGCCGAATTAAAAGCTAAACCATTATTGACTCACCAAATTCGTGAAGCCCAGAAAGTCGATGATGAATTGGTTGCAAAACGGGCTAAGTGTGTTCCGAACGAGGAATCGGAGTTTCAAATTGATGATGATGACTGTTTGAGGTTCAGAAATCGTTTGTGTGTTCCAAGGAATTCGGAACTCATTTCGATGATTCTGAACGAAGCCCATTGTAGCCAAATGTCAATTCACCCGGGGAGTACGAAAATGTACAACGATTTGAAACGTCGATTTTGGTGGCATGGTATGAAACGAGACATCTCCGACTTTGTTTCGAGATGTTTAATATGTCAACAAGTGAAAGCGGAACATCAAGTGCCTTCAAGATTACTTCAGCCGATCATGATACCCGAGTGGAAATGGGATCGAGTCACAATGGACTTTGTGTCCGGACTGCCATTGTCAACTAGTAAGAAGGATGCGATTTGGGTTGTTGTCGATAGACTGACTAAGTCGGCTCACTTTATCCCCGTGTGTATGGATTTTTCATTGGATAGACTAGCTGAATTGTACGTTTCTCAAATTGTGAGATTACACGGGGTACCTGTTTCTATCGTGTCGGATAGAGATCCGAGATTCACCTCACGATTTTGGAAGAAATTGCAAGAAGCTCTGGGTACCAAGCTGCATTTTAGCACTGCTTTTCATCCCCAAACCGATGGTCAATCCGAGCGGATAATTCAGATACTTGAGGATATGTTGAGATGTTGCATCCTCGAGTTCAGTAGTTCATGGGAACGGTATTTACCTTTGATTGAATTCGCTTACAACAATAGTTTTCAATCAAGTATTAAGATGGCACCTTACGAGGCTTTGTACGGTCGTAAATGCCGTACACCATTATTTTGGACCGAGCTCAGTGAAAGTAAAATTTTCAGAGTTGATTTGATTAAAGATGCTTAACGGAAAGTAAAGGTAATCCGTGAAAGTCTGAAGGTAGCCACAGATCGTCAGAAGTCGTACGCGGATTTGAAACGAAAAGACATCGAGTATCAGGTGGGAGACAAAGTGTTCCTTAAGGTTTCACCTTGGAAAAAGATACTCAGGTTTGGCCATAAGGGCAAGTTGAGCCCGAGATTCATTGGGCCGTACGAAATCTCCGAACGAGTTGGTCCGGTTGCGTATAGATTGATTTTGCCCCCGGAGCTTGAAAAGATTCATGACGTCTTTCATGTTTCGATGCTTCGACGCTATCGATCTGATCCATCGCACATAATTAGCCCATCAGAGGTTGAAATTCAAGTCGACATGAGCTATGAAGAAGAACCGATGCGTATCCTAGCTCGTGAAGTGAAGGAGTTGCGAAACAAAAGAGTTCCGCTAGTAAAGGTGTTATGGCTCAAACACGGGATCGAGGAAGCTACTTGGGAGACCGAGAGCTCGATGAAAGAACGATACCCAAACCTATTTACCGGTAAGATTTTCGGGGACGAAAATTTCTTAAGTGGGGGAGAGTTGTGACAGCCCAAAGTTGACCCTAGCCGGGAAGTGGTTTCGGGACCGCTAAACCGAGTCACCGAAATGTTGAATGTGATATTTATTGTCTAGAATATGTAATTATGAATGTGTGAAAATTTCAAGCTTCGATTTAGTCGATTGCATGTGAATTTAGTCAATAGGACTTATGTGAGAAAATTTTAAAATGTGATAGGTCAATGTGTGAGGACCTATTAGTGCATGTGGACAAAGGGGGGGACTTGCATGTCAAATTTCCCCCCTAATGAGTAGTGGCCGGCCATGACAAGGAATGATGGGCAAAACATGTCATGAAACATGTTTTGTTAATGGAAGAATAAAATAAGGAGTATGGGTAATAAAGAAATGGAAAACAAAAGAAAAAAAAATGTGTGGTTGCCCCCCCATTGCCGTGAGCTAAAGAGAAGAAAGGAGAAAAATTTGTGTTCATCCTTTCTCACCTTCATTTAGCCTAAATTAGAAAGAAAAACAAAGAAAAAAATTTCTCATCCTTTGGTTCATCCTTGGCCAAAAATTTTAAGTAGGAAAGAAGAAGAAAGGTGAAGAGATTCGGCCATGCATGTAGCTAGGCTAAGGTATGTTTGATGATGTTCCATGAGATGCATGCATGTTTTAGTTGTTAGCTTGAGTTCTACCTAGCCCATGGTCTAAATCTTGCTATGTGATGGAAATGGCACTTGACCATGGATGCATCATTCTTGGTTGATGTTTGATGTTGTGGTGATGAGGCATGAGGATGAGTTAAGATTCGGCCTAGGTGGAGGTTGTGTTAATGCCATTGCATGCAAAATATGAAGCTTGTTAATGATGCATGTGATGATGGCTTGATGATTCTTGAACCTCCTTTTTAGCATTTTTGTGTGAGCACATATGTGCATTGGTTGCTAAATGGAGAAGAATCGGCTAGCAAGATGTGTGCTAAGGCCGAATGTAACTTTGCATGCTAATGAGCAATGCATGTGTTAAATTGATGAAAAGGGGGAGGATGCTTTACTAGTGTGTATATGTGTGTATTAAGTGTTGAAATCGGCCCCAAAAATAGACATGCATATTCGGCCAAGGGGAAAGAAATTAGCTAATATGTTGTGTTGATGCATGATTTTTGCATGTATGAGACTTTAATGTCTAATGTATAAATATGGGCTAAGTGCCTTGTGTTCATCTTTTTGATGCCTAAATGATGAAATCAATTTATTTGTTTAATTAAGCTCAAGAGCAAAGGGGAAATAAATCCGATAAAGGGAAGGAAAAAGTGGTCGAATAGCTAGCGGAATCGTTCGACAACACCCGAGGTAAGTTCTTGAGTAAGAGAGCTTAAATTATGATGTGATTAAATCATGTTTTAAGCAAATTAAAATCATGCTCTATGAGTGGCTATTGAGCCGAATGTGCAAGGATGGTGTGTGCCTTGTGTTGAGTTTTGCTAATGAAAAAGAAATACGAATGTGCCATGAATTATTGTTAGAGGTGCATGATTAATTGAATGCTGTCCGGGCTAAGTCCCGAAGGCTTTGTGCTAAGTGAATATATCCGGACTAAGATCCGAAGGCATTTGTGCGAGATACAAATTCCGGGTTAAGCCCCGAAGGCATTTGTGCGAGATACAAATTCCGGGTTAAGCCCCGAAGGCCTTTGTGCGAGATACTAAATCCGGGTTAAGTCCCGAAGGCATTCGTGCGAGTTGTTAAATCCGGGTTATGTCCCGAAGGCATTGTGTGAGTTACTAAAACCGGGCTATGTCCCGAAGGCATTTGAACGAGGAGCTATATCCGGTTAAATCCCGAAGGTACGTGATTTGGTAATGAATGAGCTTGCTGTAAAATTCCAGCGAATACTCGAAAAACATCCCAATATGGGGATATGTTACGTATGTGTTGAATTTAATCGAGCCCTTACAAATAAATGTTCGCTCAGTTGATAAACGAGCTACCGGCCTTCGGCTAAGTTAGTTTATTGTGTATGTACATAAGGGTTGTTAATGTTGTGAAGCAAGTTTGATATCGGTAAATTGCGTATTATGAAATATTCCGTTTAGCTAAATGAGTGCTATTCTTTGTGTATGCTGGAATTCCTTGCTCAAAACTTACTAAGCATAAATTGCTTACTCGTTACATTGCTCCTCTGTTTTATAGATTTTTGGTTCTCCAGCTATCGGACTCGGGATCTTGAAGTCGAAGTCGCCCACACTATCAAAGGCTCTTTTGGGTACTATTTTGGTTGAATCTTGATATGGCATGTATAGGACTACCCATTGTTATTTTTCGAGTACTTTATGAAATGTATAAGTGTACAGCCATGCGAAAATGGCTTGTAGAAGTGGAGTATGGCATTAGACCATTCGTGTTTATGAATGTATAGATGGTTTCATGATGTAACTATAGTTGGAATGGAAGTGTTGAGCAAATGATCAGCCACTGGAATGGCTAAGTATGATCATATGTGGGCTTATGTATGACAAGGCCCTAGTTGGTCCACGAAACCCCAAATTAGGTAAGGTTTACTTTGAAAACAGAAGGTGATAGCAGCAGTGGTGTGGATTGGAAAAATCACAAGAATTCGTAGGAGTGGAATTAAATAGCGAATAAATTATGTAATCAAACCTTGATGAATCTACTTTCATATGGAAGTAACAAAACAGTCATATGAACAGTACAGTAAGAGATATTCGGGTTCTTGTGGAACAGGGCCAGAACAGTTTCTGGATTCCCTGTTCCGCCTTTGGAAATTCACTATAAATTTACCAGAGATAATTAGGGGTCATACCATATATGTATGGATTCCTCTCTGAGTCTAGTTTCCCTAGAAACAAACGGCATCAGTATTGAAGCTCTGTGCAGAGAGATATCCAAGTCGTAGTGGGAAAAGGTCAGTGTAGTCGACCCCTGTAACATGGGAGACTTTGACTAATAAACTGTACTAATTGGCCCGACCAAAAATTCTAGAAAAAAATACATAGGTGGGGACATGAGTCTAGTTTCAGGGAAAAATCACCAAACTGATTTTTGAGTTGTGAAACTCAAGATATGATTTTTGAAGCGACTAGTACTCAGACTGGGCAGTGTCTGGAAGGAAATTTTTCAAAGTTTGTTAACATCTCGTGTCCGACTCCGGTGTCGGTCTCGGGTTCGGGGTGTTACAGTGGCCGTATCATCCCCCCTTCTTCAAAGTGACTTGTCCTCAAGTCGAGCTGTTGGTTCATTCGATCAGAACTCCTCTTACTCGACTTTCCTCGATTGAATGGGGTGAATGGAAATTGAGTCCACTGAAAAGAATACCCACGAGTTAGCAAAAAATAGTGCAAACAAATTTCCAATCCGAGCATAACAAGACAAATGTAAAGCATGCGACTGGAAAGATTCAATTTTACCATGCAAATGAACTAGTTTACTCACAAGGCCTCAACAAATGTTCGAACAAAAATCGAATAGATTTCTAGGCATGCATACATCTTAAATTGATTACACAAGCTATGATTGGATCACGAGTAATGAGTCAAAATATGTACATAGGCATCACAAATAGGTAATGAAAAAGATTTACATGGTTCTCGAAGTTGCACAATCATACCATGCATTAGATGATTGACTATCGATTCTATTACAATTGCATCAACACAATTATCAAAAACAATAATCTTTTTATCAACCCACAAAATAGATAGTTCATGAATAAGCAAAATATGATAGTCAAGCACGTTTCGATCTAAATGTTTTACAAAAACTAAATCATCAACACGATCCTTAACACCATCCGAAGAGTACAAAATCTTTCAAAAGTTTCAAGCATCTTACCTTTATGAACAGGAAAATAAAGTTCATTTTTACCTCGCTCGCTCAACAAAAACCTTCACTCCTCGGTGATGTAAAGTAGTCGAAACTCCTTGCTTGAATTAACCTTTTCAGAATGGATCTCTATACTCAACAATAGAGCATGCAACATAATCAAATTGAAATTATAATCAAAATACATAAAGAACTCATCCAAATGATCATGTAATCCAAGTTTCATTCGGTCAATTTTACTAAAAAATGTAGAATTTGGATAACAAAGCAAATTTGAGACACCATCTTCAACTTTAAGTGCACTAACCATTTTACATGTCTTCGTCTTATCAAACAAACAAATCAAAGACATGCATGTTTTCAAGCATTCATATTTCTCAAATATCATACGCACATTCTGGTTTAGACAAAGTAGTTTCTCACAAAAGATCAATGAGTGCACATTTTTACCCAAATCAAGCAGATGGAAAGGCTTATATGTTTTTTTATCTTGCAAATGCCGAATAATTACTATTTCACTAACAAACTTATCAGCGTCATAATTTTCAAAAGCATTATTCTTATTGCCATCATTCCACGCAAATATATTATCATCAATCAAAGGATGGCAAGTAACCACATCAAAGTTCAGATCATTTCTAAAGGAAAAATCATCAACAAGGTTTCCATCAACAATCGAATAAGGCAGAGGTGCTTTAAGAATTTCAAAACTCATACCTTGCTCCTCTTTTGGCATAGGCGAGCTAAGATCGTTGAGAACATTACCTTTTTCAACCAAGGTGAACCTTCTCTCCTTGGAAAGGTATTGGAGTTGAAAATTATCGTCACTCGGCCTTTTGAAGACCTGAAAAGAGGAAACAAAACAAGACAAATTCTCATCTGGTTTAGTAACAAATTCCTCACTTTTTCTTGCTCTTTTGCCTCCTTTTTTCTCATTTGTTTTTCTAACTCATTGTCTTTTCTTTCTTTTTCAATTCCTTTTTCAATCTCAATTTCTTTTTTCTTTTTCTCACTCTCATTTTCTTTTTCGATTTCTTGTTCTTTTTCTTTCATTTCTTTTTTTCATTTCTCAATTTCATTCCATGTTCGCTCATTTTCTCTCATTATCATTTCTTGTCTTTCTTTTCTTTTTATTTCTTTTTGTGTCTTCCTTTCATTACAAGATAGAGATGTTACAACTGAATCAGAACGGAAAGACTCTCGTTTCATTTGTACGAAATGACTTGCATACAAACAATGATCACTTTTTTAAGATTATGATACGAGTCACAAAGGCCCAACTCAAGCTCAAGAAAGTGATGGGCTCAAATTACCACAAGCCTAATAACGAGGTCAAAGGCCAGGCAAATGCGTACGAAACTAAATGGAATCATTCAAAACTTCATTAGCAAGGCCTTAGATGCGTATACAAAGGAAAAAGAAAATCAAGATTAACTTTCTTGTTTTCAAGAAAATCAAGAAACCAAATCTTGGTCCAATTTTGTTGTTTTGAGCGATTTCAAGAATCAAGAAAATCAAGATTTCAAATCTTGGAAAACTTGGTCCAAGAAATCGAATCTTGCAGCTAAGGCGCATTGGATCTCAGTTACGAGCATCAACGAACCAATTTCAGGAGAGAACGAATAATAAGCCCAAGTTCTTGAAGACACGACCCAATAAGATGTTCCAAGATGATAGAGGATCACGTGTGGACCAAGATCGAGTTGTCAAGTCACGGAAAACTCCTACGAAAGCTATAGACACTCAAATCTGAAACGAAACAGAAAATTAAACTTAGAATCAATTAGATCTGAAACGAAAATTCCCAAAACAATAAAGGATCAGCCAAGAATTGAAAACACTTATTAATAGGGATTCTTGGAAGCCAAGAACACGTAATTGAACTTCAAGAAAGACTCCAATCAGCCAAATCTAACAATTGAACACGAAATAGAAAAAATTAAACTTAACAGATCACAAAAAACAAAAATTAAAAATGAACTAGGGTTCGTGCAGCAAGAAAGAGGAGAATTATGAATCAAGAATAATTCTTGATGCCCAAGAATGATGTGGACTTCCCAAATCGAATCTAAAAAGAATAACACCAAAAAATAGCAAATTAAACTCAAAATTCTAGCAAAACGAATTGAATCAGAATTAGGATGATTGGATGGCAAGATCAATTGAAAAGGATGACTAAGGAACGTTTCTTGCTACCGAGAAGGGTGCCGATCAAATTCTTGAAGGATGTAATGGCTGGAAACACAACAAAAGAGATTAAAACAAGTTAATCAATAAATCGGCACAAGCAGAAAAATTTAAAGAGAAATAAACAACAAGAAAAATAAAGAAAAAGTCCTAAGAAGCCTTGAAATTGAGAAAGATTTCACAACTCGCTTCAAACGGCTCTAATCTCCCCTCCAATATAGGAAAATGGCAAGCACAAGGCTGAAGATGACTCCCATAATCAAAAATATTGTTAAAACTACTTCCAAAGAAAACTCAAGAGAAAATTCTTGGAGAAAACTCAAAGAGAATTTTCACTCAACAAAATCTGATTTCAATGTATAATTCAATGTAATTTTCATAAGGTGGCTGGCCAAGCCTTATTATAGGCCATCTAACTATTTTCCTAATCGTATTAGGAAACTAAAAAAAAACCTAATTATTAACTTCAAAGGGGAAATTCGACCAAGGCTTTTAATGGGTTGCTTGGGCTAAATTTTTACATAGGAATTAAATCATAAAGTCTAAAAGTTAAAACTAAGTATTTAAAGAATTAAAATTTTACAAATTGGGCCACTTTGAAAATTTGGCATGATTTTCAACTAAGTCTAATTTAAATTTCTTGATTGGGCTTGGAATATCTTATTGGGCCTTGTCTTCAAGAACTTGGGCTTGTCATTCGTTCTCTCCCAAAATTGGTTTGTTGATGCTCATAACTGAGATCCAATGCGCCTTAGCTATAAGATTCGGTTTCTTGGACCAAGATTTCCAAGATTTGAAATCTTGATTTTCTTCATTCTTGAAATCACTCAAAACAGTAAAATTGGACCAAGATTTAGTTTCTTGATTTTCTTGAAAACAAGAAAGTGAATCTTGATTTTCTTTTTCCTTCGTATACACATCTAAGGTCTTGCTAATGAAATCTTGAACGGTTCCATTTAATTTCGTATGCATTTGCTTGGCCTTTGACCTCGTTATTGGGCCTTGTGGTAATTTGAGCCCATCATGTTCTTGAGCTTGAGTTGAGCCTTTGTGACTCGTATCATTCCCCCTGATACGGGGTTGCGCGCGGACCAAGATCGAGTTGCCAAGTCACAGGAAACTCCTACGAAAACCCTAAACAATCAGATCCGAAACGAAACAGAAAAATTAAAAGATTAGAACTTTGAATTTCCAGATCTGAAATAAAATCCCCAAATCAACAAAGAATCAAATTGAGAATAGAAATAAGTGTTAGGGTTCTTGAAACCCTCAAGGAGATTGTGATTCTGCCCAATTGAACACCAAGATAGTTTTCCCCAAATTTCGACAATCTAATTTCACCCAAAAAGAGTATGGAAAAACCCTAGAAATTGGGGATTTTTGGGCTGATTCCTTAAGATAGAAAAAGGCTGAAAACACAATAAGAACAGAAAATAGATTAGATAATGATTCAGCACAAGTAGAAATAAAGAAAGAATTGACAGTAAGAAATTAAAAGATAAGTCCTAAGAAGCCTTGAAATCTCGAAAGATCTCACAACTCCCTTCAAACGGCTCTAATCTCCCCTCCAAAGAATATCAATGGTAAGAAGAAGGTTGAAGATGGCTCCCACAATCACAAGATTGTTAAAACAACTTCTAAAGAAAACTCAAGAGAGAAATCTTGGAGAAAACTCAAAGAAAATTCTGCTCTCAACAAATCTGAAATTTTAATAATAATGATAAGTGTTTAACAAGGTGGACAGCCATACCTTTAAATAGGCCTTATAACTAGTCCTAATCTAATTAGAAAACTAAAATAAAAAAAACTCCTAATTATTTTAATATGGAAATTTGGTCAAAGGTCATTTTATCTGGGACTATTGGATTGAATATTGACATAAAAATTTAAACTAAGTAAATAAATAAATAAATAAATAAAAATAAAAATAAAACTTTACAACTTGGGCCACTTTGACAATTTGGCCTGATTTTCAACTAAGTATGGATGGATTTCTTGATTGGGCTGGGAATTTGCTTATTGGGCCTCGCCTTCAAGAATTTGGGCTTTTGTGACTCGTATCATTCCCCCCTTCCTCAAAAAGATTCGTCCTCGAATCTGAAAAATCAAATGAACTCGACTTTCCTCTATCGAACGGGACTAATGGCAATTGAGTCCACTGAGAAGAATAGCCATGAGATAGTAAATAGCAACGGAAATAAGCTTGTAGTCCAATCATAAGCATAATAGAACAGGTATAACGCATGTGAATGGACAGATTCAGATTACCATGCAAACAATCTAATTTACTCACCACTGCCTCGTCAAATATTTGAAACAAAGATGGACATGTTTTAAGGCATTCAGTCGTCTCACATTGTTCCCACAAACCATGAATAAATTGCGAGTAATAAATCAAATGGTAAACATAATCGTCACAAGTAGGTATTTGAAAAGATTCACATGGTTCACAGAGTTGCATAATCATACCATGCATTAATCGATGGTCTATAGATTCACTCACACATGCATTATCAAAAACAAGAATCTTTTTATCAACCATCAAAACAGATAGATCATCAATAAATAAAATAGGACAGTCAAGCACGTTTCGATCTAAGTGTTCATCAACACGATCTTTATCACTATCCGAGGAGTACAAAAGTGTTTCAAAGGTTTCAAGCATCTTACCTCGATAAGCAGAAGAATAAGGGTCGATTTTACCTTTTTCATTTAAAACAAACCTTCGCTCATCGGGGGCATAGTGTAGTCGAATCTTCGTTGTTGAGTTAACGTTTGTCAAATGGAACTCAAACTTCATGTACAACCACATAAACTGTTTAAGGCACGAATATAAATGGAAAACAAATTTGGAAAATTTCGTTACCTTATTCTCCAAAACAGATTTGGACAAATTCAAGGATTTTACACAAGGTAAATCAAGAGAATAACAAATCACGCTTCTTTTCGTAATGACTTTATCAACCACAATTGAAGAGTAACAATTAATCGGATCAAAATGAGGGGATCTTTTAAGAACTAAGTCACCAAAAGTTTTATCAATAATTTTCAAATCTGCACTGGACTCGGTTTCTAAAATTTCCTTACCTCGCTTACCTTCGGGATCATGTAGTGTGATTTCATCTTTGCTTAAGTTGATCGTATGAAAGCGTCTTTCATTTGAGAGGTATTGAAGTTGAAAGTTATCTGTCGATCTTTCGGGAACCTGAAAAGTAGCAACACAAGAAAAATTCATATCTTGGTTAGTGGAAACATTCCTCACTACCCTTTCCACGTCTTTTTCTTTTGTTTCTTTTTGTAATTCAATTTCTCTTCTTTCTTCAATTTCTTTTTCACTCTCAATCTCTTTTTGCTCTTTTTCATTCTCTTTTTCTTTTTCCTCACTTGTTTTAACAGAATTTTTCAGTTTGATTTGGTCCTCATGGACTTGTTCTAGAGTGAGTGGCACTAAGGTGAGTTTCTTTCCTTGATGCTTGAAAGAATACCTATTGGTACGACCATCGTGAGTGACTTTTCGATCCAGTTGCCACGGTTCTCCTAGCAACAAATGGCAGGCTTGAATAGGCATTACGTCGCACACAACTTCGTCTTGATACTTACCGATAGAAAAGGCGATGCGCACTTGTTGAGTGACCCTAAATTGGCCTTCGTTGCTAAGCCCTTGTAGTTGATAAGGTTGTGGATGCTTGGTAGTGGTTAAGCAAAGCTTTTCCACCATCGTCGTGCTGGCTATGTTCGAGCAACTTTTACCATCAATAATAACTCTACAAAGCTTACCTTGTACGTGGCAGCGAGTATGAAAGAGATGTTCTCGTTGCTGCTCGCTCTTTGGTTTTGCCAAAGATGATTGTTCATGATCATGACAATCATCATCCATTCTAGGGACACGTTGAGGGTTGCACCTATGGGGCTGGTTATCCCTATCTTCCTTAATTGGATCTCGATATTGATGTTTTTGATTCACTCGTACCTCATTCAAAGTAGTATTCAATGCTTGAAGTGTAGCATTTATTTGTGTGATTGCAGCAGTATGTCTGTCTAACTGTTGTTGGACTTTCATAAGTGCATTATTATTATCACCTTTAGACATCTTCAAAACCTGTAAAAAATAAACACTCAACACTCAAAAATAAAAGTTAGCAAACCTCACCATTAATCACTCAAAAAGAAAAATCAAATTCTCAATGAGGTCGAATTCAATCTTGTGAGTTCTTTATCAGAGTTTATATCAACCAATTAGAGAGTGTGAACCAAACTACCAAAGAATCCTAATTTGCACTAGGATGCCAAAAACTGACGAGACACCAAGTGATTCGTGTTGCACCGAGGAAGGATTGTGCACACGTTTAAATCCTACTAACACAAGAAACAAGAAGGTGTTAGATATTTTAAAAGGATAATAAAAAGCAAACAAATGAAAACCTACAGCTAAGAATCAATAAAAATTGCTGAAAATAGAAAACCCGAAAAACTGTGGAGTAACTTGACAACTTCGTTCGAGGTGTTCCCGATCTCAAAAAATCACAAAATTAAATCTCGAATGTCCTTAAATATTTAATTTTTGATCTGGAAAGTTTGGGCACCAAACTCAACCCGCTGAATGTTTTTAAATTTTTATTGGATTTCGTCTTTTTTTCAATTTTTTGACTTTTTTGACTGATTTTTTTGCAGGAATAAATTTTTTATATTCAA
This sequence comes from Gossypium hirsutum, assembly GCF_007990345.1. NCBI lineage: Eukaryota > Viridiplantae > Streptophyta > Magnoliopsida > Malvales > Malvaceae > Gossypium > Gossypium hirsutum. The sequence continues at coordinate 28,512,149 of NC_053444.1, forward strand.
TCACAGTGCCACAAATATGTATGTAAAATTTCAGATCAATTTGACAACTTTTACCCACTCAAATAAAATTTTTTTGAAAGATTTTTCTGGGTAAAACTGCTGTTTTTGCTTTAAAATATTGAGATCAGTTTAGAAATCAACCAAGAACACCCAAAACACCCAAAATCTGATACCAAATGATACGGGGTTGTGCGCGGACCAAGATCGAGTTGCCAAGTCACGGGAAACTCCTACGAAAACCCTAAACAATCAGATCCGAAACGAAACAGAAAAATTAAAAGATTAGAACTTTGAAATTCCAGATCTGAAATAAAATCCCCAAATCAGCAAAGAATCAAATTGAGAATAGAAATTGTAACACCCCGAACCCGAGACCGACACCGGAGTCGGACACGAGATGTTAACAAACTTTGAAAAATTTTTCCAGACACTGCCCAGTCTGAGTACTAGTCGCTTCAAAAATCATATCTTGAGTTTCACAACTCAAAAATCAGTTTTGTGATTTTTCCCTGAAAATAGACTCATGTCCCCACCTATGGATTTTTTTTTAGAATTTTTGGTCGGGCCAACTAGTACAGTTTATTAGTCAAAGTCTCCCATGTTACAGGGGTCGACTACACTGACCTTTTCTCATTACGACTGGGATATCTCTCTGCACAGAGCTTCAATACTGATGCCGTTTGTTTCTATGGAAACTAGACTCAGAGAGGAATCCATAAATATATGGTATGACCCCTAATTATCTCTGGTCAATTTATAGTGAATTTCCAAAGGCGGAACAGTGAATCCAGAAACTGTTTTGGCCCTGTTCCACAAGAACCCAAATATCTCTTTCTGTACTGTTCCTATAATTGTTTCGTTACTTCCATATGAAAGTAGATTCATCAAGGTTCGATTACATAATTTATTCACTATTTAATTCCACTCCTACGAATTCTTGTGATTTTTCCAATCCACACCACTGCTGCTATCAGCTTCTGTTTTCAAAGTGAACCTTACCTAATTTGGGGTTTCATGGACCAACTAGGGCCTTGTCATACATAAGCCCACATATGATCATACTTAGCCATTCTAGTGGCTGATCATTTGCTCAACACTTCCATTCCAACATAGTTACATCATGAAACCATCTATACATTCATAAATACGAATGGTCTAATGCCATACTCCACTTCTACAAGCCATCTTCGCATGGCTGTACACTTATACATTTCATAAAGTACTCGAAAGACAACAATGGGTAGTCCTATACATGCCATAACAAAATTCAACCAAAATAGTACCCAAAAGAGCCTTTGATAGTGTGGGCGACTTCGACTTCAAGATCCCGAGTCCGATAGCTGGAGAACCAAAAATCTATAAAACAGAGGAGCAATGTAACGAGTAAGCAATTTATGCTTAGTAAGTTTGAGCAAGGAATTCCAGCATGCACAAAGAATAGCACACATTTAGCTAAACGGAATATTTCATAATACGCAATTTACCGATATCAAACTTGCTTCACAACATTAACAACCATTATGTACATACACAATAAACTAACTTGGCCGAAGGCCGGTAGCTCGTTTATCAACTGAGCGAACATTTATTTGTAAGGGCTCGATTAAATTCAACACATACGTAACATATCCCCATATTGGGATGTTTTTCGAGTATTCGCTGGAATTTTACAGCAAGCTCATTCATTACCAAATCACGTACCTTCGGGATTTAACCGGATATAGCTCCTCGTTCAAATGCCTTCGGGACATAGCCCGGTTTTAGTAACTCACACAATGCCTTCGGGACATAACCCGGATTTAACAACTCGCACGAATGCCTTCGGGACTTAACCCGGATTTAATAACTCGCACGAATGCCTTCGGGACTTAACCCGGATTTAGTTCTCGCACAAAGGCCTTCGGATCTTAATCCAGATATATTCACTTAGCACAAAGCCTTCGGGACTTAGCCCGGACAGCATTCAATTAATCATGCACATCTAACAATAATTCATAGCACATTCATATTTCATTTTCGTTTACGAAACTCAAACACAAGGCACATATTGTCCTTGCACATTCGGCTCAATAGCCACACATAGAGCATGATTTAATCACATCGAAATTTAAGCTCTCTTACTCAAGAACTTACCTCGGGTGTTGTCGAACGATTCCGCTAGCTATTCAACCACTTTTTCCTTCCCTTTATCGGTTTTATTTCCCCTTTGCTCTTGAGCTTAATCAAACAAATAAATTGATTTCATCATTTTAGGCATCAAAAGATGAACACAAGGCACTTAGCCCATATTTATACATTAGACATTAAAGTCTCATACATGCAAAAATCATGCATCAGCACCACATATTAGCTAATTTCTTGCCCTTGACCGAATATGCATGTCCATTTTTGGGGTCGATTTCAACACTTAATACACACATGTACACACTAGTAAAGCATCCTCCCCCTTTTCATCAATTTAACACATGCATTGCTCATTAACATGCAAAGTTACATTCGGCCTTAGCACACATCTTGCTAGCCGATTCTTCTCCATTTAGCAACCAATGCACATATGTGCTCACACAACAAAAAATGCTAAAAAGGAGGTTCAAGAATCATCAAGCCATCATCACATGCATCATTAACAAGCTTCATATTTTGCATGCAATGGCATTAACACAACCTCCACCTAGGCCGAATCTTAACTCATCCTCATGCCTCATCACCACAACATCAAACATCAACCAAGAATGATTCATCCATGGTCAAGTGCCATTTCCATCACATAGCAAGATTTAGACCATGGGTTAGGTAGAACTCAAGCTAACAACTAAAACATGCATGCCTTTCATGGAACATCATCAAACATACCTTAGCCTAGCTACATGCATGGCCGAATCTCTTCACCTTTCTTCTTCTTTCCTCCTTAAAATTTTTGGCCAAGGATGAACCAAAGGATGAGAAAATTTTTCTTTGTTTTTCTTTCTAGTTTTTGGCAAGCATGAAGATGAGAAAAGGATAAACAAAATTCCCCCTTTCTCTTGTTTAGCTCACGGCAATGGGGGGACAAACACCACACACACATTTTTTTTTCTTTTGTTTTCCATTTCTTTATTACCCATACTCCTTATTTTATTCTTCCACTAACAAAACATGTTTCATGACATGTTTTGCCCATCCTTCCTTGTCATGGCCGGCCACTACTCATTAGGGGGGGGAATTTGACATGCAAGTCCCCCCTTTGTCCACATGCACTAGTAGGTCCTCACACATTGACCTATCACATTTTAGAATTTTCTCACATAAGTCCTATTGACTAAATTCACATGAAATCAACCAAATTGAAGCTTGAAATTTTCACACATTCATAATTACATATTCTACACAATAAGTATCACATTCAAACATTTCGGTGACTCGGTTTAGCGGTCCCGAAACCACTTCCCGACTAGGGTCAACTTTGGGCTGTCACAGAAATAAGTGTTAGGGTTCTTGAAACCCTCAAGGAGATTGTGATTCTGCCCAACTGAACTCCAAGATAGTTTTCCCCAAATTTCGACAATCTAATTTCACCCAAAAAGAGTATGGAAAACCCTAGAAATTGGGGATTTTTGGGCTGATTCCTTAAGATAGAAAAAGGCTGAAAACACAATAAGAATAGAAAATAGATTAGATAATGATTCAGCACAAGTAGAAATAAAGAAAGAATTGACAGTAAGAAATTAAAAGATAAGTCCTAAGAAGCCTTGAAATCTCGAAAGATCTCACAACTCCCTTCAAACGGCTCTAATCTCCCCTCTGAAGAATATCAATGGCAAGAAGAAGGTTGAAGATGGCTCCCACAATCACAAGATTGTGAAAACAACTTCTAAAGAAAACTCAAGAGAGAAATCTTGGAGAAAACTCAAAGAAAATTCTGCTCTCAACAAATCTGAAATTTTAATAATAATGATAAGTGTTTAACAAGGTGGACAGCCATGCCTTTAAATAGGCCTTATAACTAGTCCTAATCTAATTAGAAAACTAAAATAAAAAAAACTCCTAATTATTTTAATATGGAAATTTGGTCAAAGGTCATTTTATCTGGGACTCTTGGACTGAATATTGACATAAAAATTTAAACTAAGTAAATAAATAAAGAAAAATAAAAATAAAACTTTACAACTTGGGGCACTTTGATAATTTGGCCTGATTTTTAACTAAGTATGGACGGATTTCTTGATTGGGCTGGGAATTTGCTTATTGGGCCTCGCCTTCAAGAATTTGGGCTTTTGTGACTCGTATCACCCCCTTCCTCAAAAAGATTCGTCCTCGAATCTGAAAAATCAAACGGAGATAAGTCAGCCACATTGAAAGTAGAACTTACATTGTACTCATCGGGTAGATCAATTTTGTATGCATTATCATTGATCCGCTCGAGTACTTGGAAAGGCCCATCGCCTCTTGGGTCCAACTTGGTCTTTCTTTTTGTAGGAAATCATTCTTTCCTCATATGGACCCAAACTCAATCTCCGGGTTCAAAGACAACCCGTTTATGCCCCTTGTTTGCTTTGTTGGTGTTGATGTCATTTATTTTGGCTATTCGTTGCCTAGCCTTCTCATGTAAGGATTTCACCAACTCAACTTTCTGTTCACCATCTAAATTAACAATATGTTCTAGTGGTAATGGCGCAAGATCAAGTACTGTTAGTGGGTTAAAACCATAAACAAGTTCAAATGGAGAATAACCAGTTCTAGAATGAATAGATCTATTATATGCAAATTCAACAAATGGCAGACATTTTTCCCAATGTTTAATGTTCTTTCCCACAACAGATCGTAATAAGGCTCCTAAGATTCAATTAACTACCTCAGTTTGGCCATCGATTTGGGGGTGACATGTAGTTGAATAAAGTAATTTCATACCAAGCTTACCCCATAATACCTTCCAAAAGTGGCTAAGGAATTTGACATCTCTGTCGGAAACAATTGTTTTAGGGATTCCATGAAGTCTTACCACCTCTTTAAAAAATAAGCCTGCCACATGTGTAGCATCATCTGTTTTGTGAGAAGGAATAAAATGTGCCATCTTGGAAAACCTGTCAACAACAACAAATATACTATCTTTTCCTTTCTTAGTTTGTGGCAAACCTAGAATAAAATCCATGGATAAGTCTACCAATGGTGAAGTAGGAATCGACAAAGGAGTGTAAAGGCCATGAGGCATTACCTTAGATTTTGCTTGTTTACATGTAATGCACTTAGAACATACCTTTTCGACATCCTTCCTCATATGTGGCCAATGGAAGTGTTCTTGCAAGATGTCTAGTGATAGAGGGTCACACGCGGACCAAGATCGAGTTATCAAGTCACGGGAAACTCCTACGAAGAATGCAAAACACTTGGATCTGAAACAAAGCAGAAAGATCAAATCTTAGAATTTCCAGATCTGAAATAAAAACTCTAAAACAGCAAAGAATAAACCAAGAATCGAAACACTTATTATTAGGAAATTCGAAAGTCAAGAACACGTGAATAAAATTCAAAGAAGACTCTAATTCAACCCAATCTGTCAATTGCACCAAAACAGAAAGTTAATTCAACAGATCACAAAAAGAACAAAAATTGATTTAGAATGAGGAATCGTGCAGCAAGAAAGAGGGAAATTATGGATTAAGAATGATCTTTGACAATCAAGAACGATTATGAGCTTCCCAAACCGAATTTGAAAAGATTAACATCCAAAACAGCAAATCAAACTCCAAATTCTAGCAAACCAAATTTAATCAGAATTGTGATGAATAGACGGCAAGATCAATGGAAAAGATGAATTAATGATCGATTCTTGCTGCCAAGAAGGGTGCCGATCAGTTTCTTTAATGTTGAAGAAGGCTGGAAACGCAACAAGAAATCTTAAACAAGTTAGATAATGAAATCGACACAAGCAGAAATTAAAAAGAGATTGAACAACAAGAAAATAAAGATAAAGTCCTAAGAAGCCTTGAAATCCCAAAAGATTTCACAACTCCCTTCAAACGGCTCTAATCTCCCCTCCAATGAAGAACAATGGAAAGAAGAATGCTGAAGATGGCTCCCACAATCTAAAAGATTGTTAAAACTACTTCTAAAGAAAACTCAAGAGAAAATTCTTGCAGAACTCAAAAAGAATTTTCACTCACAAAAAAATCTAAAAATTTAATGTAATTCAAGGTGTTTTCTAAGGGTGGCTGGCCAAGCCTTAATATAGGCCTTCAAACTATTTCCTATCCCTATTAAGAAAACTAAAAAATATAAAACCCAATTAACTTCAAGGGAAATTCGGCCAAGGCTTTTAATGGGCTTCTTGGGCCGAATTTTTACATAGGAATAAAAATTAAAATTTTAATTAAGTATTTAAAAATAAAACTTTACAAATTGGGCCACTTTAATAATTTGGCCTGATTTTCAACTAAGTATGATTTGAACTTCTTTGTTGGGCTTGGAACATCTTATTGGGCCTTGCCTTCAGGAACTTGGGCTTGTAGTCCGTCTCCTACTGAAATTGGTTCGTTGATGCTCATAACGGAGATCCAATGTGCCTTAGCTGCAAGATTCAGTTTCTTGGACCAAGATTTCCAAGATTTGAAATCTTGATTTTCTTGATTCTTGAAATCGTTCCAAACAGCAAAATTAGACCAAGATTCGGTTTCTTGATTTTCTTGAAAACAATAAAGTGAATTTTGATTTTCTTTTTCTTTCGTGTACGCATCTAAGGCCTTGCTAACAAATTCTTGAATGGTTCCATTTAGTTTTGAACGCATTTGTCTGGCCTTTGACCCCGTTATTGGACCTTGTGGTAAGTTGAGCCCATCACGTTCTTGAGCTTGAATTGGGCCTTTGTGACTCGTATCGTTCCCCCTTCCTCAAAAATATTCGTCCTCGAATCTGAAAAATCAAATGGAGATAAGTCAGCCATATTGAAAGTAGAACTTACATTGTACTCACCGGGTTGATCAATTTTGTAGGCATTATCGTTGGTCCGCTCAAGTACTTGGAAAGGCCCATCGCCCCTTGGGTCCAACTTGGTCTTTCTTTTTGTAGGAAATCGTTCTTTCCTCATATGGACCCAAACCCAATCTCCGGGTTCAAGGACAACCCGTTTGCGATCCTTGTTTGATTTGTTGGTGTTGATGTCATTTGTTTTGGCTATTCGTTGCCTAGCCTTCTCGTGTAAGGATTTCACCAACTCAGCTTTCTGTTCGCCATCTAAATTAACAATATGTTCAAGTGGTAATGGCACAAGATCAAGTACTGTTAGTGGGTTAAAACCATAAACAAGTTCAAATGGAGAATAACCAGTTGTAGAATGAATATACCTATTATATGCAAATTCAACAAATGGTAGACATTCTTCCCAATTTCTAATGTTCTTTCCCGCAACAGATTGTAATAAGGCTCCTAGAATGCGATTAACTACCTCAGTTTGGCCATCGATTTGGGGGTGACATGTAGTTGAATAAAGTAATTTCGTACCAAGCTTACCCCACAATACCTTCCAAAAGTGGCTAAGGAATTTGACATCTCTGTCGGAAACAATTGTTTTAGGGATTCCATGAAGTCTTACCACCTCTTTAAAAAATAAGTCTGCCACATGTGTAGCATCATCTGTTTTGTGAGAAGGAATAAAATGTGCCATCTTGGAAAACCTGTCAACAACAACAAATATACTATCTTTTCCTTTCTTAGTTTGTGGCAAACCTAGAATAAAATCCATGGATAAGTCTACCAATGGTGAAGTAGGAATCGACAAAGGAGTGTAAAGGCCATGAGGCATTACCTTAGATTTTGCTTGTTTACATGTAATGCACTTAGAACATACCTTTTCGACATCCTTCCTCATATGTGGCCAATGGAAGTGTTCTTGCAAGATGTCTAGTGATAGAGGGTCACACGCGGACCAAGATCGAGTTATCAAGTCACGGGAAACTCCTACGAAGAATGCAAAACACTTGGATCTGAAACAAAGCAGAAAGATCAAATCTTAGAATTTCCAGATCTGAAATAAAAACTCTAAAACAGCAAAGAATAAACCAAGAATCGAAACACTTATTATTAGGAAATTCGAAAGTCAAGAACACGTGAATAAAATTCAAAGAAGACTCTAATTCAACCCAATCTGTCAATTGCACCAAAACAGAAAGTTAATTCAACAGATCACAAAAAGAACAAAAATTGATTTAGAATGAGGAATCGTGCAGCAAGAAAGAGGGAAATTATGGATTAAGAATGATCTTTGACAATCAAGAACGATTATGAGCTTCCCAAACCGAATTTGAAAAGATTAACATCCAAAACAGCAAATCAAACTCCAAATTCTAGCAAACCAAATTTAATCAGAATTGTGATGAATAGACGGCAAGATCAATGGAAAAGATGAATTAATGATCGATTCTTGCTGCCAAGAAGGGTGCCGATCAGTTTCTTTAATGTTGAAGAAGGCTGGAAACGCAACAAGAAATCTTAAACAAGTTAGATAATGAAATCGACACAAGCAGAAATTAAAAAGAGATTGAACAACAAGAAAATAAAGATAAAGTCCTAAGAAGCCTTGAAATCCCAAAAGATTTCACAACTCCCTTCAAACGGCTCTAATCTCCCCTCCAATGAAGAACAATGGAAAGAAGAATGCTGAAGATGGCTCCCACAATCTAAAAGATTGTTAAAACTACTTCTAAAGAAAACTCAAGAGAAAATTCTTGCAGAACTCAAAAAGAATTTTCACTCACAAAAAAATCTAAAAATTTAATGTAATTCAAGGTGTTTTCTAAGGGTGGCTGGCCAAGCCTAAATATAGGCCATCAAACTATTTCCTATCCCTATTAAGAAAACTAAAAAATATAAAACCCAATTAACTTCAAGGGAAATTCGGCCAAGGCTTTTAATGGGCTTCTTGGGCCGAATTTTTACATAGGAATAAAAAATTAAAATTTTAATTAAGTATTTAAAAATAAAACTTTACAAATTGGGCCACTTTAATAATTTGGCCTGATTTTCAACTAAGTATGATTTGAACTTCTTTGTTGGGCTTGGAACATCTTATTGGGCCTTGCCTTCAGGAACTTGGGCTTGTAGTCCGTCTCCTACTGAAATTGGTTCGTTGATGCTCATAACGGAGATCCAATGTGCCTTAGCTGCAAGATTCAGTTTCTTGGACCAAGATTTCCAAGATTTGAAATCTTGATTTTCTTGATTCTTGAAATCGTTCCAAACAGCAAAATTAGACCAAGATTCGGTTTCTTGATTTTCTTGAAAACAATAAAGTGAATTTTGATTTTCTTTTTCTTTCGTGTACGCATCTAAGGCCTTGCTAACAAATTCTTGAATGGTTCCATTTAGTTTTGAACGCATTTGTCTGGCCTTTGACCCCGTTATTGGACCTTGTGGTAAGTTGAGCCCATCACGTTCTTGAGCTTGAATTGGGCCTTTGTGACTCGTATCGTTCCCCCTTCCTCAAAAATATTCGTCCTCGAATCTGAAAAATCAAATGGAGATAAGTCAGCCATATTGAAAGTAGAACTTACATTGTACTCACCGGGTTGATCAATTTTGTAGGCATTATCGTTGGTCCGCTCAAGTACTTGGAAAGGCCCATCGCCCCTTGGGTCCAACTTGGTCTTTCTTTTTGTAGGAAATCGTTCTTTCCTCATATGGACCCAAACCCAATCTCCGGGTTCAAGGACAACCCGTTTGCGATCCTTGTTTGATTTGTTGGTGTTGATGTCATTTGTTTTGGCTATTCGTTGCCTAGCCTTCTCGTGTAAGGATTTCACCAACTCAGCTTTCTGTTCGCCATCTAAATTAACAATATGTTCAAGTGGTAATGGCACAAGATCAAGTACTGTTAGTGGGTTAAAACCATAAACAAGTTCAAATGGAGAATAACCAGTTGTAGAATGAATATACCTATTATATGCAAATTCAACAAATGGTAGACATTCTTCCCAATTTCTAATGTTCTTTCCCGCAACAGATTGTAATAAGGCTCCTAGAATGCGATTAACTACCTCAGTTTGGCCATCGATTTGGGGGTGACATGTAGTTGAATAAAGTAATTTCGTACCAAGCTTACCCCACAATACCTTCCAAAAGTGGCTAAGAAATTTGACATCTCTGTCAGAAATAATTGTTTTAGGGATGCCATGAAGTCTTACTACCTCTTTAAAGAATAAGTCTGCCACATGTGTAACATCATCTATTTTGTGACAAGGAATAAAATGTGCCATCTTTGAAAACCTATCAACAATAACAAATATACTATCTCTGCCTTTCTTAGTTTGAGGCAAACCTAGAATAAAATCCCTGGATAAGTCTACCCATGGTGAAGTAGGAATCGGTAAAGGAGTGTAAAGGCCATGAGGCATTACCTTAGACTTTGCTTGTTTACATGTAATGCACTTAGAACATACCTTTTCGACATCCTTTTTCATATATGGCCAATGGAAGTGTTCTTGCAAGATGTCTAGTGTTTTGGACACTCCAAAGTGTCCAATTAAACCCTCACTATGTGCCTCATGCATCAATAAGTCTCGCATGGAACACTTTGGTATGCGTAGCCTGTTTATACGAAATAAAACTTCTCAAAAGTAGTATGTCCACAATTTCTATAGATATGGCCGAAATCAACATCATCATTATATAATTCCTTCATATGCTCAAACCCTAATACCTTAGCATTCAATGTAGTTATTAAAGCATATCGTCTAGACAAAGCATCCGCAACTATATTATCTTTACTTGTTTTATATTTTATCACATAAGGGAATGTTTCAAGGAATTATACCCATCGGGCATGCCATTTACTCAACTTACCTTGTCCCTTTCACCACTTGAGGGATTCATGATCTGTATGTATGACAAATTCATTGGGCAGCAAATAATGTTGCCATACTTGAAGTCACGAATGAATGCCAACAGTTCTTTGTCATAAGTGGAGTAGTTTAATTCTGCACCATTCAATTTTTCACTAAAATAAGCAATTGGTTGGTTATCGTGCATTAAAACGGCACCAATGCCAATTCCTGAAGCATCACACTCTAGTTCAAAAGTATGAGTAAAATCAGGTAATTTAAGAAGAGGAGCAGAACATAACTTAGCTTTTAGGGTTTGAAAAGCCTTTTTTTGAGTTTCACCCCATTTGAAACCCACGAATTTCTTTATAACCTCTATTAATAGGGTAGCAATAGTAGAGAAATCTTTCACAAATCGACTATAAAAACTAGCTAAACCATGGAAAGATCTCACCTCAGTTACTGATTTAGGAGTCAGCCACTCCTTGATTGCCTTGACTTTCTCCTCATCGACATGAATACCTTGAGCACTAACTATGAAACCCAAAAATATTAGCTTATCACAACAGAATGTGCATTTATCAAGGTTGGCAAACAATTTTTCAGCTTGCAGAATATCTAAAATGGTTCTAACATGGAAAACATGATCATCTAATGTCTTGGAGTAAATTAAAAAATCATCAAAGTAAACTACTACGAATTTACCCAAGTGAAGCCTTAAAACATGATTCATTAATCTCATAAAGGTACTCGGTGCATTAGTAAGGCCGAAAGGTATAACTAACCATTCATACAATCCAAATTTTATTTTAAAGGCTGTTTTCCATTCAACGCTTTCCCTCATTCGAATTTGATGATAACCGCTTTTTAAATCAATTTTAGTAAATATAATTGAACCATGTAATTCATCAAGCATGTCATCAAGGTGAGGAATTGGATGTCTATACTTTACCGTTATTTTGTTGACTGGGCGACAATCAACACACATTCTATACGTACCATCTTTCTTTGGTACCAATAAGACAGGAACGACACAAGGGCTTAGGCTCTCACGAATGTACCCTTTGTCTAGTAACTCTTCAACTTGCCTTTGCAATTCCTTTGTCTCCTCAGGATTGCTTCTATAGGCTGGTCGATTTGGTATTGAAGCTCTGGGTACTAAGTCAATTTGATGCTCTATCCCACGTAAAGGTGGTAAACCTTTAGGGGCCTCACTAAAAACATCCTCATAATCCTACAAAAGACACTGAAACACATTAGGCAAATTTTCATTAATGTGAGATAAAGATAAATAGTTTTGCATAAACCTCACAAGGATACAATGCTGTTTATTGAGTAGGGCTCTCCGCACATCTTTTTTTGTTACCATTAAATTTTTCACTCTCATTTTACCACTTGCGGATTCATTCACCTTTGGGCTATTTAGATTTTGACTTTTTTCACTACTAGCCTCTTTTCTCTTTGTCTTTTGTATTTGTCCTTTCTCCCTTACCCCCTCACAAAATTTCATCATCTGTAATTGATCTTTATATACATCAGTAGGATTTAAAGGAGCAAAAGTGAATTTTCAGCCTTTAAACACAAAGGAGTATCGATTAAGCTTACCTTGGTGTGTAACATCGCGATCAAATTGCCAAGGCCGTCCAAGGAGCAAGTGTGCCGCATGCATTGGGACCACATCACACCATACCTCATCCTCATAATTCCCGAGCTTAAAAGTGACCAAGGACTATTTTGTAACTTTAACTTCCGAGCATTCATTAAGCCACTGAAGGTGATATGGCTTAGGGTGTTTGGTACAAGGTAACTTTAAAGAATCCACCAAATAACTGCTCACTACATTCGAACAACTCCCACTATAAATAATAAGTGAACGTAAGTTACCTTTTATGAAACACCGAGAATGGAAAATATTGGTCCTTTGGTTATCAACATTGTCTCTCATCTGGATGTTAAGGGTTCGGCGAACTACAAGGCATTTAAAATCAGAAATGTCCCCTTCTTTTGGTGGTTCAACCAACTCTTCTTCATTATCACTATCATCCACGAGTTCTGGCATATCTGGATCTATTTTATCAGAGTCGGAAGTGTACTCACCATTATCTTTCATAAGAAGTAATCTCGTGTTAGGGCATTCCCTACTATAATGACCATGCCCTTTGCACTTGAAGCATTCAATCTCATGAGCCTTATTTACATTCGAATCGCCTAAATTGGGCTGCTTAGAAGGTATCTGCGTTTTAACAAGAGCCCCTTTCTTCCAATCTGATTGCTTACTTCCATTACTCAAAGAAGACTTATTAGTAACAAAAGGTGATTTTGAACTTTTAAAATCAGAATTGGAAGTGTTACTTCGATAATATTATGAAGTAGAGAAGGAACTAACCCTTTGTTCCTTTAATTGTTGCTCGATCTCAATGGCTTTATGAACCGCTTCTTCCAAATCAATGTATGTCTGTAGCCTTAATGTATTAGCTATTGGCCTATTTAAACCATCAATAAACCAGATCATAGTTGTTTCATCCTCCTCCTCCACATTAGCTCTCTGAATAAGCATCTCCATCTCCTTAAAATATTCATCCACCGTCCTACTACCTTGAATAAGTCGTCTAAGCTTTGTTTTAACTTCTCTATAGTAATGAGGCGGAATAAATCTTTTACGCATAATTTGTTTCAACTCCTCCCACGTCGTAATCTCACCTTCATAATTCTGATGACGATTTCCCCAAGTTGAGTCCACCAACTTAATGCATAATCTAAAAATTTCAGTGTTTCTAACGCTACCTTTTCATCGTCTGGACATTTATAATAGCGGAACATAAGTTCAATTTTAGATTCCCATTCACAATAAGCTTCTGGATCATTCTTACCACAAAATTGAGGGATTGTGAACTTAGGTTTTGCCAAAGAGGGTTGCCCACGATCATGAAAATCATAGTCATCTCTAGGAACACGTCGAGGAGCGCGCCTATGAGCAGGAGGCTGGTTATCCACATCTTCTTTAATTGGATCTCGATACTGAGATTCTTGATTCAATCATACCTCATTGACAGTAACACTCAATGTTTGAAGTAAGGCAGCCTGTTCGTCTAACTATTTTTGGGATTTCGTAAATGTGTCACAGACATCATTATGGTCATTATCAGCTTGACCCATCCTAGACATTTTGTTAGACCAAACCTGCAAAACAAACACTCAACACTCAAAAAGAAAAATTAGCAAACGTCACCGTTAGTCACTCAAAAAGGAAAATTAAATTCTCAAAGAGGTAGAATTCAGTCTTATGAATTCTTTAGTAGAGTCTATATCAATCAATTTGAAAGTGTATGAACTGTAACTACCAAAGAATCTTAATTGCGCTAGGAGTTAAAAAAAACTGACGAGACACCAATTGAATTGTGTTGCACCGAGGAAGAATTTTGCACACTTTAAATCCTACTAACACAAGAAACAAGAAGGTGTTAGATAGTGTAAAGGAATAATAATAGCAAAACAAATATGCATATAAAATTTCAGACCAATCAGACAACGTTTACCCACTGAAATGAATTTTTTTCCAAAAATTTTTCTGGGTAAAAACTGCTGTTTAATGTTTTTAAAAGGAGATCAATTTAGAAATCAACCAAGAACACCCAAAACACCCAAAATCTGGTACCAAATGATAGAGGGTCGCGTGTGGAACAAGATCGAGTTGTCAAGTCACGGGAAACTCCTACGAAGAACGCTAAACACTTGGATCTGAAACGAAGCAGAAAGATCAAATCTTAGAATTTCTAGATTTGAAATAAAAACTCTAAAACAGCAAAGAATAAACCAAGAATCGAAAAACTTATTATTAAGGAATTCGGAAGTCAAGAACACGTGAATAAACTTCAAAGAAGACTCTAATTCAACCCAATCTGTCAATTGCACCAAAACAGAAAGTTAATTCAACAGATCACAAAAAGAACAAAAATTGATTTAGAATGAGGAATCGTGCAGCAAGAAAGAGGGAAATTATGGATTAAGAATGATCTTTGACAATCAAGAACGATTATGAGCTTCCCAAACCGAATCTAAAAAGATTAACATCCAAAACAGCAAATCAAACTCCAAATTCCAGCAAACCAAATTTAATCAGAATTGTGATGAATAGACAGCAAGATCAATGGAAAAGATGAATTAATGATCGATTCTAGCTGCCAAGAAGGGTGCCGATCAGTTTCTTTAATGTTGAAGAAGGCTGGAAACGCAACAAGAAATCTTAAACAAGTTAGATAATGAAATCGACGCAAGCAGAAATTAAAAAGAGATTGAACAACAAGAAAATAAAGATAAAGTCCTAAGAAGCCATGAAATCCCGAAAGATTTCACAACTCCCTTCAAACGGCTCTAATCTCCCCTCCAATGAAGAACAATGGAAAGAAGAAGGCTGAAGATGGCTCCCAAAATCTAAAGATTGTTAAAACTACTTCTAAAGAAAACTCAAGAGAAAATTCTTGAAGAACTCAAAGAGAATTTTCACTCACAAAAAAATCTAAAAATTTAATGTAATTCAAGGTGTTTTCTAAGGGTGGCTAGCCAGGCCTTAATATAGGCCTTCAAACTATTTCCTATCCCTATTAAGAAAACTAAAAAATATAAAACCCAATTAACTTCAAGGGAAATTCGGCCAAGGCTTTTAATGGGCTTCTTGGGCTGAATTTTTACATAGGAATAAAAAATAAAAATTTAAACTAAGTATTTAAAAATAAAACTTTACAAATTGGGCCACTTTAATAATTTGGCCTGATTTTCAACTAAGTATGATTTGAACTTCTTGGTTGGGCTTGGAACATCTTATTGGGCCTTGCCTTCAAGAACTTGGGCTTATAGTCCGTCTCCTACCGAAATTGTTTCGTTGATGCTCGTAACGGAGATCCAATGCACCTTAGCTACAATATTCGATTTCTTGGACCAAGATTTCCAAGATTTGAAATCTTGATTTTCTTGATTCTTGAAATCGCTCCAAACAGCAAAATTGGACCAAGATTCGGTTTCTTGATTTTCTTGAAAATAAGAAAGTGAATCTTGATTTTCGTTTTCTTTCGTGTATGCATCTAAGGCCTTGTTAACAAATTCTTGAATGGTTCCATTTAGTTTTGAACGCATTTGTCTGGTCTTTGACCTCGTTATTGGGCCTTGTGGTAATTTGAGCCCATCACGTTCCTGAGCTTGAATTGGGCCTTTGTGACTCGTATTATCTAGTGTTTTGGCTACTCCAAAATGTCACATTAAACCCCCACTATGGGCTTCATGAATCAATAAGTCTCGTATGGAACACTTTGGTATGCACAACCTGTTTACACGGAAAAGAAAGCCATCTACAAGGTAAAACTTCTCGAAAGTAGTATTCCCACAATTACTATAGATATGACCGAAATCAACATCATCATTATTAATTCCTTAATGTGCTCAACCCCTAATACTTTAGCATTTAATGGAGTTATTAAAGCATACCGTCTAGACAAAGCATCTGCAGCTACATTATCTTTACCTGTTTTATATTTTATCACATAAGGGAATGTTTCAATGAATTCTACCCATCGAGCATGTCGTTTACTCAAATTACCTTGTCCCTTTATGACAGAGGGTTGCGCGCGGACCAAGATTAAGTTGCCAAGTCATGAGAAAACTCCTAAGAAAACTTTAGACAATCGGATCTAAAATGAAACAGAAAGATCGAACTTAGAATTAAAATATATGAAATAAAACACCCAAAACAATAAATAATCGGCCTAGAACCGAAACACTTATTAATAGAGAATTTTGGAAACCAAGAACACGAAATTAACCTTCAAGAAGGACTCCAATCAGCTGAATCTGTCAAGTAAACACAAAACAAAAACAAATCAAACTCAGCAGATCACAAAATCAAATTGAATTAGATCTAGGGTTTCGACGGCAATAAAAGGGGTTTTGTGAAATCAAAACATTTCTTGTTGTCCAAGGTTGATGCCGAATAGATTCTTGAAGGTTGAACGGGGCTGGAGATGCAACAAGAGAGTTCAAACAAGTTAGATAATGAAATCGACACAAGCAGAAAATTAAAAAGATTGAACAACAAGAAAAAAATAAAGATAAAGTCCTAAGAAGCCTTGAAATCGAGAAAGGTTTCACAACTCCCTTCAATCGGCTCTAATCTCCCCTCCAACGAAGAACAATGGCTAGAAGAAGACTGAAGATGGCTCCCACAATCAAAAAGATTGTTAAAACTCCTTCTAAAGAAAACTTAAGAGAAAATTCTTGGAGAACTCAAAGAGAATTTTTAGTCAACAAAACAAATCTAATTTCAATGTATTCTTCAAGTGTTTTCACAAAGTGGCCGACCAAGCCTATTAATAGCCCTTCTAACTATTTTCCTAATCTTATTAGAAAACTAAAAAAAACTTAATTATTAAATTTAGAGGGAAAATTTTGGCCAAGGCATTTAATGAGCTGCTTGGGCTGAATTTTTTTACATAGGCATTAATCATAAAGTCTAAAAATTAAACTAGGTATTTAAAGAATTAAAATTATACAAATTGGGCCACTTTGACAATTTGGCCTGATTTTCGACTAAGTCCCATTTAACTTTCTTGACTGGGCTTGGAACATCTTATTGGGCCTTGCCTTCAAGAACTTGGGCTTGTAGTCCGTTTCCTTCCGAAATTGGTTCGTTGATGCTCGTAACGGAGATCCAATGCGCCTTAGCTACAAGATTCGGTTTCTTGGACCAAGATTTCCAAGAGTTGAAATCTTGATTTTCTTGATTCTTGAAATCGCTCCAAACAAAAAAATTGGACCAATATTCGGTTTCTTGATTTTCTTGAAAACAAGAAAGTGAATCTTGATTTTATTTTTCCTTCGTATACGCATCTAGGGCCTTGCTAATAAATTCTTGAATGGTTCCATTTACTTTTGAACACATTTGTCTGGCCTTTGACCTTGTTATTGGGCCTTGTGGTAATTTGAGCCCATCATGTCCTTGAGCTTGAATTTTGCCTTTGTGACTCGTATGATTCATAAAAATTGCTAAAACCCAAAAACCTAAAAACTACGAAGTAACTTGACAACTTCGTTTGAGGTGTTCCTGATCTCCAAAAATCACGAAATCCAAAAATTTTTGACTTTTTCTACTGATTTTTTTGCAGAAATATTTTTTAATAATCTATCAGAGTGCCACACAAATATGCATATATAATTTCAGACCAATTGGACAACATTTACCCACTCAAATGAATTTTTTTCCAAAAATTTTCTGGGTAAAAACTGCTGTTTGCTAGAAATCAGTTTAGAAATCAACCAAGAACACCCAAAACGCCCAAAATCTGATACCAAATGATAGGGGGTTGCACGCGGACCAAGATTGAGTTGCCAAGTCATGAAAAAACTCCTAAGAGAACTTTAGACAATCAGATTTGAAACGAAACAGAAAGATCGAACTTAGAATTAAAAGATCTGAAGTAAAACACCCAAAACAATAAAGAATTAGCTTAGAACCGAAATACTTATTAATAGAGAATTTTGGAAATGAAGAACACGAAATTAAGCTTCAAGAAGGACTCTAATTGATACGAGTCACAAAGGCCTTAAATGTGTATACGAAGGAAAAAGAAAAGCAAGATTCACTTTATTGTTTTCAAGAAAATCAAGAAACCAAATCTTGGTCCAAATTTGCTGTTTTGAGCGATTTCAAGAATCAAGAAAATCAAGATTTCAAATCTTGGAAATCTTGGTCCAAGAAACCGAATCTTGTAACTAAGGCACATTGGATCTCAATTACGAGCATTAACAAGCCAATTTTGGGAGAGAACGGATTACAAGCCCAAGTTCTTGAAGACAAGGCCCAATAAGATGTTCCAAGCCCAATCAAGAAATTTAAATTAAACTTAGTTGAAAATCAGGCCAAATTGTAAAAATGGCCCAATTTGTTAAGCTTTAATTCTTTAAATACTTAGTTTTCATTTTTAGACTTTATGAATAAATTTCTATGTAAAAATTCAGTCCAAGAGGACCATTTAAAGTCCTTGGCCGAATTTCCCCTTTAAAGTAAAAAAAATAGGTTTTTTTTTTTAGTTTTCCTATTTGGACTACGAAAATAGTTAGAAGGCCTATATGTATGGCTTGGCCAGCCACCCTTATACACAATATACTTGAATAATACATTGAAATTAGATTTGTTTTGTTGAGTGAAAATTCTCTTTGAGTTCTCCAAGAATTTTCTTTTGAGTTTTCTTTAGAAGGATTTTTAACAATCTTTTTGATTGTGGGAGCCATCTTCAGCCTTCTTCTTGCCATTGTTCTTCATTGGAGGGAAGATTAGAGTCGTTTGAAGGGATTTGTGAAATCTTTCACGATTTTAAGGCTTCTTAGGACTTATCTTTATTTTTCATGCTGTTCAATCCTTTTTTAATTTTCTGCTTGTGTCGATTTCAGTATCTAACTTGTTTAAACTTTCTTGTTACATCTCCAGCCCCATTCAACCTTTAAGAATCTGTTCGGCATCAACCTTGGACAACAAGAAACGTTTTTGATTCACAAATCCCCTCTTTCTTGTCGTCCAAACCCTAGATCTAGTTGATTTTGTGATCTGCCGAGTTTTTTTGAAATTAAGTTGGTGTTTTGTGTTCTTTTCAGATTCAGCTGTTCGGAACCAATCTTGAATTCAATTCCATGTTCTTGGCTTCCAAGATTAGCTATTCATAAGTGTTTTTAATTATTGGCTGATCTTTTATTGATTTGGGTATTTTCGTTTCAGATCTAATTGATTCTAAACTGAATTTTCTATTTCGTTTCAGATCCAAGCATTTAAAGTTTTCGTAGGAGTTTCCCGTGACTTGACTACTCGATCTTGGTCCGCGTGCAACCCTCTATCACCAATCAGCCGAATCTGTCAAGTAAACACAAAACAAAAACAAATCAAACTCAGCAGATCACAAAATCAAATTGAATTAGATCTAGGGTTTCGACGACAATAAAAGGGGTTTTGTGAAATCAAAACATTTCTTGTTGTCCAAGGTTGATGCCGAATAGATTCTTGAAGGTTGAACGGGGCTGGAGATGCAACAAGAGAGTTTAAACAAGTTAGATAATGAAATCGACACAAGCAGAAAATTAAAAAGATTGAACAACAAGAAAAAAATAAAGATAAAGTCCTAAGAAGCCTTGAAATCGAGAAAGGTTTCACAACTCCCTTCAATCGGCTCTAATCTCCCCTCCAACAAAGAACAATGGCTAGAAGAAGACTGAAGATGGCTCCCACAATCAAAAAGATTGTTAAAACTCCTTCTAAAGAAAACTCAAGAGAAAATTCTTGGAGAACTCAAAGAGAATTTTCAGTCAACAAAACAAATCTGATTTCAATGTATTCTTCAAGTGTTTTCAAAAGGTGGCTGGCCGAGCCTATTAATAGGCCTTCTAACTATTTTTCTAATCTTATTAGAAAACTAAAAAACACCTAATTATTAAATTTAGAGGGAAAAATTCGGCCAAGGCATTTAATGGGCTGCTTGGGCTGAAATTTTTTACATAGGCATTAATCATAAATTCTAAATGTTAAAATAGGTATTTAAAGAATTAAAATTTAACAAATTGGGCCACTTTGACAATTTGGCCTGATTTTTGACTAAGTCTCATTTAACTTTCTTGATTGGGCTTGGAACATCTTATTGGGCTTTGCCTTCAAGAACTTGGGCTTGTAGTCTGTTTCCTTCCGAAATTGGTTCGTTGATGCTCGTAACAGAGATCCAATGTGCCTTAGCTGCAAGATTCGGTTTTTTGGACCAAGATTTCCAAGATTTGAAATCTTGATTTTCTTGATTCTTGAAATCGCTCCAAACAGGAAAATTGGACCAAGATTCAGTTTCTTGATTTTCTTGAAAACAAGAAAGTGAATCTTGATTTTCTTTTTCTTTCGTGTACGCATCTAAGGCCTTGCTAATAAATTCTTGAATGGTTCCATTTATTTTTGAGCGCATTTGTCTGGCCTTTGACCTCGTTATTGGGCCTTGTGGTAATTTGAGCCCATCACATCCTTGAGCTTAAATTGGGCCTTTGTGACTTGTATTACTTTAACCACTTAAGGGATTCATGGTCTGTATGTATGACAAATTCATTAGGCAGAAAATAATGTTGCCATACTTGAAGTGCACGAACCAATGCCAAAAGTTCTTTATCATAAGTTGAGTACTTTAATTGTGCACCATTCAATTTTTCACTAAAATAAGCAATTGGTTGCTTATCTTGCATTAAAACGGTACCAATGCCAATTCCTGAAGCATCACACTCAAGTTCAAAAGTATTAGTGAAATCAGGTAATCTAAGAAGAGGAGCAGAACATAACTTAGCTTTTAGGGTCTGAAAAGTCTTTTCTTGAGTTTCACCCATTTGAAACCCACGGATTTTTTAATAACCTCTATTAATGGGCCAGCTATAGTGGAGAAATCTTTCACAAGTCGTCTATAAAAACTAGCTAAACCCTGGAAAGATCTCACCTCAGTTATCGATTTAGGAGTTGGCCACTCCTTGATTGCCTTAACTCTGTCCTCATCGACATGAATACCTTGTGCACAAACTATGAAACCTAAAAATACTAGCTTATCACAAAAAAATGTGCATTTATGAAGGTTGGCAAACAATTTTTTAGCTTGTAGAATGTCTAAAATGGTTCTAACATGGAAAACATGATCATCTAATGTTTTTGAGTAAATTAAAATGTCATCAAAGTAAACTACTACAAATTTACCCAAGTGAAGCCTTAAAACGTGATTTATTAATCTCATAAATGTACTCGGTGCATTAGTGAGGCCGAAAGGCATAACTACCCATTCATACAATCCAAATTTTGTTTTAAAGGTTGTTTTCCATTCATCCCCTTCCCTCATTCGAATTTGATGATAATCGCTTTTTAAATTAGTTTTAGTAAATATAATTGAACCATGTAATTCATCAAGCATATCATCAAGTCATGGAATTGGATGTCTATACTTTACCGTTATTTTGTTGATTGGACGGAAATCAACACACATTATATATGTACTGTGACAGGCCTAAATTGACCCTAGTCGGAAAGCGGTTTCGGGACCGCTAAACCGAGTCACCAAATTATTTGAATATGATAATTATTGTCTAAAATATGTGAATATGAATGTGTGAAAGTTTTAAGCTTTGATTTAGTTAATTGCATGTGAATTTAGTTAATAGGACTTATGTGTGACACTTTTGAAATATGATAGGTTAATCTATAAGGATCTATTAGTGCATGTAATCAAAGGGGTGGACTTGCATGTCAATTTCCCCCATTTAATTACTAATGGCCGGCCATGACAAAGGGTGATGGGTAAAACATGTCATAGACATGTTGTGTTAATGGTTTATGTTAGAAATAATAAAATAAGGGGTTAGTAATAAAATAAGGAGATGGAGGGTGATAAAAACAAAGTCCCATCATCTTTTTTTCATCTTGCCGAAACCATAAGGAAAGGAAAAAAAGAAAAATGGAAGGAAGAACACCTAAGGCATTCGGCCATCTTGTATTGGGAATTAAGCTCAAGAGCTGAGGGAGTCTAATTCAGATAAGAGAGAAAGCTACCTAACCAAATAGTCGATCTGTAATCGTTTGACAACTTCCGAGGTAAGTTCTTAAGTAATTGAGTTTGATTCCTTTGTAAGTTTTAAGTGATTAAACGTTGAGTAAATTCAATTATAATAGGACATGATGAGTTGATTTAATAAGATATGATGTGGCCATGATATGTTCTAAGCTCAAATGGCAAGTTCTTAAGTGTTTGAGCTTGGGAATTTAAGGGTAATTTGAAATAGTCTGCTTAGGACAGCAGCAGTAACGTGACTTTAGAAAATCACCATAAATTTATGGATTTGAATTAGAGGCTGAATGAGACATGAAATTAAAGCTTAATGAGTCTAGTTTCTTATAAAAGAAACCGTGTAAGCAAAGGAATTTCCGATAATGAGAGACTTAAAGTTGTGTGAGACAGCGCAGAATGACACTGTAATCCTCTGTTCTGTTTTTAGAAAATCATTATATATTGTACAAAAATGGTTATAAGATAAAATTTATATGCTTAGACTCCTTAATGAGTCTAGTTTCAAATGAAATCAAATACAACACATTTTGAATTCTGTAAAATGAGAAATTTGATTCGTAGTGAAGAGTGGTCAGATTAGTCAAACAGTGAAACAGGGGAAACTTTAAGAAAAATCTGGTATTGATTGGCCAAATCTAAAATTATGGAAATTTTATGGATGGAAGATATACGAGTCTATATTCAGGAAAAATTAACGGAAAGTGATTTGGAGTTTTGTAGCTCCAGTTATAAATAATTTAGTGACTATTGCTAAGGAAAAACAGCTTGTGCTGAATTTGAGATTGTGTTGTAAACCTTGATAAAGTTGTTTTAGTTGCTCATAAGCTATTGATTAAACCCAGACGTGAATTCTAAATTGTGATATTGGAAAATGATAGATGTAGATTCAGCCAAGATAGTGTATATATGTGATAAGGCCTAATGGCCGATGTGATGAATGTGAAAGTGTATATATATGTGATAAGGCCTAATGGCCGATGTGATGAATGTGAAAGTGTATATATGTGATAAGGCCTAATGGCCGATGTGATGAATGTGAAAGTGTATATATGTGATAAGGCCTAATGGCCGATGTGATGAATGTGAAAGTGAATATATATGTGATAAGGCCTAATGGCCGATGTGATGAATGTGAAAGTGTATATATGTGATAAGGCCTAATGGCTGATGTGATGAATGTGAAAGTGTATATATGTGATAAGGCCTAATGGCCGATGTGATGAATGTGAAAGTGTATATATATGTGATAAGGCCTAATGGCCGATGTGATGAATGTGAAAGTGTATATATATGTGATAAGGCCTAATGGCCGATGTGATGAATGTGAAAGTGTATATATGTGATAAGGCCTAATGGCCGATGTGATGAATGTGAAAGTGTATATATGTGACAGGGCCGAGTGGCCAACGTGATGGATGTGAAAGTGTATAAATGTGATAAGTCCCGAAGGGCATTTGTGTCAGTACTATATCCGGGTTAAAACCCTGCAGGCTTTATGCGAGAATATTATCACTGATTAATGTCCGTAAGGTTCGTGCTTGTACTATATCCGAGCTCTAAAGACCCGATGACTACGTGTGGGGATTTTGTCCGGGTAAGACACGATAACTTCGTGTGGAGATTATGTCCGGGTAAGACTTCGTAATAAGAATTGCTTATAAATATATTCAATGCGAAAGGTTAAACAGGTATGTACTCCAAGTTTATATGTGAGCTTGATTTGCACTAAATCATAAGGTAGTTATGTGATGCATACGAGAGCAATCTATGAGACTATTCCTATGATTATGTGACATCGGATCAATGTGAGAGGTTATGTGAAATCATACGATATATCTATGTCACATGAGCTCACTTTTATGTGAAAGTTTATCTGCCTATTGTATATGATGAGATGTGCATATTCGGTAAAGGGATGGTATGCCCGAAGGAAGAGTGAAATAAAAATACGAACAACTATGTTCTAATTTGATTGTTATCTGTTGACACTGCTTAAAACTTACTAAGCATTGTAATGCTTACTCCGTTTACTTTGTTTTCTCTGTTTTATAGATCTCATTGCGAAGCTACAAGCTCGGGGATCGTCAGCAACTAGTCACACTATCACTATCCACTGTTTGGTACTGCTATGTTTTGGATTATCTTATGGCATGTATAAAATAGACTAGTGGCGGAAGAATATTTTGGTTAATGTATATAAGCCATGCAAAAATGGCATCTTTTGAATGTTTACTTAGAGAAATTTAAATTTTATCCCTGGCTGTGCTTAGTACTTATCTAAATGAATGACCTTTATTTCAAGAAAAAGTTCAAAATTTTACTGTTCTGACATGAGTTACAAGCCCGGTAATGCCCCTTACCTATTCCGGCGACGGTCACGGGATAGGGGTGTTACAAATTTATTGGTATCAGAGCTACGGTTTAGTCGATTCTAGGACTAACGTAGCACGCGTGAGTCTATTTATACATGCCATAAAGTGATAAAATGATAGTGTGATGATTTTTGGCTATTAAAATGTGTTTGCTGTATTGTAATGAATCTTGATCCCGATCGAGCTGTAGCAAGCTTCTGACTATGAGAATTTGCGATATAACTTCACTTAGATATGCCTAAATTACTAAGTTGATCAGGTACGTATCATGTACTCGTATTTGAATTTCGATTTGGATTGAATTATGAGGGTATAAGTGATGCAATTTTGAAAGAGTGTTATGACTATAAATGTGAGTTTTGTATGTGGCTATGGAACTGGAAGTTGAATGGTCGATAAGCATGTTGTGTTTGTATTCAAGTAATGTAAATGATATACTAATGTGTATTGCTATATGTGTATATGTACATGAGAATTGAGAGTGATATATCCGGGCTAAGTCCCGAAGAGCATTCGTGCTAGTGATATATTCGGGCTAAGTCCCGAAGAGCATTCGTGCTAGTGATGTATCCGGGCTAAGTCTCGAAGAGCATTCGTGCTAGTGGTATATCCGGGCTTAGTCCCGAAGAGCATTCGTGCTAGTGATGTATCCGGGCTAAGTCTCGAAGAGCATTCGTGCTAGTGATGTATCCGGACTAAGTTTCGAAGAGCATTCGTGCTAGTGATATATCCGTGCTAAACCCCGAAGAGCATTCGTCCTGGTGTTATATCCGGGCTAGGTCCCGAAGAGCAATCATGCTGGTGACGTGTATTCGGGCCTTCGTGCCTAGTAGGCTTCGTGCCGGTAATTTGAGCAAAGTTTAAGTGTTCATTACTATACGAATTCAAATTTAAATGAGATGATATGTTTACAAGTGTACATACATGATGTTTATAGACTTGGTTAAGTCATTTCAATGTGTAATAACTAATGAATAAGAGCACTATGTGTGTGAATGATTAGAGGCACTGTGTGTGTGCGAATTCCTTTAACCGAGCACTATGAGTGCGAGATCGGTCAGTGGGCACTAAGTGTGTGAAGTGGAATTCATGTAAGACCTCGTCTGGGACGAAGGCATTGATTTGAGATAGTGTGTAAGACCATGTCTGGGACATGGCATCGGCTCGATATGTGAGAATATGTAAGACCATATCTAGGATATGGCATTGTAAGAGCTATATGTGCTTAATGAGTATCCGTAATGATTTCGAATGATTCAACAGGTATATTTAAGATGATAAATTAAGTAAGATCAGAATAAGTGATACAGGTATGTACGGAAGGTATGTGAAAATCAAATGAAAGTAAAAATTGGTGAGTTCATATTATATTATGTTATGTATGCTAAAGAAGTGAATACGTAAAAAGATGGTGGATATGTTGTTAAGAAGTAAATTCATGTTATAAATATGTTACGGATTTAGTCTATGGAATGCTTGGTATATGAAGTCATATGTGCTATTGCTAAATGACCCCTATTTTTCTTAATCATATTCAAGAAATTATTTCGATTAAGTTCGACATTTGAAAGTCTGTAAGAATTTTTGAATGCTGATAATTTCGGATATATGGGTTATGTGCTAAAATAAACCCCATGCCGGTATACTATATGAGGCTTTATGCCAAATCGATTGTATACGGGTATCATTAACGGTGATTGAATGTGCTAAATGAATTCAATGTTCAGGTATGTGGAAGTTGATTTCCTGTTGGAAATAGGTTAAGTTGAATAGTGAGATATGATGGAGTTATAAAGGATATTTATTGGGATGTTTGAGTATATGTGTACTTTCAGTCAGATTACTGCTTATACATGAATGAAAATGTGGGTTACAAATACGTGGGTTGATGATGTGAATTATACATGTTAATATGTGCTTAATATGTGTTTGAAATGCATTTGTGAATTAAATCAAGTGATTATTGCTTATGAAATCAAGAAAATGAGATATATGTGCATACTTGTAGAAATGTTTATGTATTTGTTTTAAGATAAGAAAATGATTTTTATAGATCGATGCGAAATCAATAATGAATTACAATTGCTATCAATGAGCTAATGTCTTTGTGGATATAATTCAATAAGAGGACGTTATCCTAAACTATGCATCGGTAGAAATTTTCGGGGACGAAAATTTCTTAAGTGGGGGAGAGTTGTGACAGCCCTAAATTGACCCTAGTCGGAAAGCGGTTTCGGGACCGCTAAACCGAGTCACCAAATTATTTGAATATGATAATTATTGTCTAAAATATGTGAATATGAATGTGTGAAAGTTTTAAGCTTTGATTTAGTTAATTGCATGTGAATTTAGTTAATAAGACTTATGTGTGACACTTTTGAAATATGATAGGTTAATCTATAAGGATCTATTAGTGCATGTAATCAAAGGGGTGGACTTGCATGTCAATTTCCCCCATTTAATTACTAATGGCCGGCCATGACAAAGGATGATGGGTAAAACATGTCATAGACATGTTGTGTTAATGGTTTATGTTAGAAATAATAAAATAAGGGGTTAGTAATAAAATAAGGAGATGGAGGGTGATAAAAACAAAGTCCCATCATCTTTTTTCATCTTGCCGAAACCATAAGGAAAGGAAAAAAAGAAAAATGGAAGGAAGAACACCTAAGGCATTCGGCCATCTTGTATTGGGAATTAAGCTCAAGAGCTGAGGGAGTCTAATTCAGATAAGAGAGAAAGCTACCTAACCGAATAGTTGATCTGTAATCGTTCGACAACTTCCGAGGTAAGTTCTTAAGTAATTGAGTTTGATTCCTTTGTAAGTTTTAAGTGATTAAACGTTGAGTAAATTCAATTATAATAGGACATGATGAGTTGATTTAATAAGATATGATGTGGCCATGATATGTTCTAAGCTCAAATGGTAAGTTCTTAAGTGTTTGAGCTTGGGAATTTAAGGGTAATTTGAAATAGTCTGCTTAGGACAGCAGCAGTAATGTGAGTTTAGAAAATCACCATAAATTTATGGATTTGAATTAGAGGCTGAATGAGACATGAAATTAAAGCTTAATGAGTCTAGTTTCTTATAAAAGAAACCGTGTAAGCAAAGGAATTTCCGATAATGAGATACATAAAGTTGTACGAGACAGCACAGAATGACACTGTAATCCTCTGTTCTGTTTTTAGAAAATCATTATAAATTGTAAAAAAATGGTTATAAGATAAAATTTATATGCTTAGACTCCTTAATGAGTCTAGTTACAAATAAAATCAAATACAACACATTTTGAATTCTGTAGAATGAGAAATTTGATTCGTAGTGAAGAGTGGTCAGATTAGTCAAACAGTGAAACAGGGGAAACTTTAAGAAAAATCTGGTATTGATTGGCCAAATCTAAAATTCTAGAAATTTTATGGATGGAAGATATACGAGTCTATATTCAGGAAAAATTATCGGAAAGTGATTTGGAGTTCTGTAGCTCCAGTTATAAAAAATTTAGTGACTATTGCTCAGGAAAAACAGCTTGTCCTGAATTTGAGATTGTGTTGTAAACCTTGATAAACTTGTTTTAGTTGCTCATAAGCGATTGATTAAACCCATACGTGAATTCTAAATTGTGATATTGAAAAATGATAGATGTAGATTCAGCCAAGACAGTGTATATATGTGATAAGGCCTAATGGCCGATGTGATGAATGTGAAAGTGTATATATATGTGATAAGGCCTAATGGCCGATGTGATGAATGTGAAAGTGTATATATGTGATAAGGCCTAATGGCCGATGTGATGAATGTGAAAGTGTATATATGTGATAAGGCCTAATGGCCGATGTGATGAATGTGAAAGTGAATATATATGTGATAAGGCCTAATGGCCGATGTGATGAATGTGAAAGTGTATATATGTGATAAGGCCTAATGGCCGATGTGATGAATGTGAAAGTGTATATATGTGATAAGGCCTAATGGCCAATGTGATGAATGTGAAAGTGTATATATATGTGATAAGGCCTAATGGCCGATGTGATGAATGTGAAAGTGTATATATATGTGATAAGGCCTAATGGCCGATGTGATGAATGTGAAAGTGTATATATTTGTGATAAGGCCTAATAGCCGATGTGATGAATGTGAAAGTGTATATATGTGATAAGGCCTAATGGCCGATGTGATGAATGTGAAAGTGTATATATGTTATAAGGCCTAATGGCCGATGTGATGAATGTGAAAGTGTATATATGTGATAAGGCCTAATAGCGATGTGATGAATGTGAAAGTGTATATATGTGACAGGGCCGAGTGGCCAACGTGATGGATGTGAAAGTGTATAAATGTGATAAGTCCCGAAGGGCATTTGTGTCAGTACTATATCCGGGTTAAAACCCCGCAGGCTTTATGCGAGAATATTATCACTGATTAATGTCCGTAAGCTTCGTGCTCGTACTATATCCGAGCTCTAAAGACCCGATAACTTCGTGTGGAGATTATGTCCGGGTAAGACTTCGTAATAAGAATTGCTTATAAATATATTCAATGCGAAAGGTTAAACAGGTATGTACTCCAAGTTTATATGTGAGCTTGATTTGCACTAAATCATAAGGTAGTTATGTGATGCATACGAGAGCAATCTATGAGACTATTCCTATGATTATGTGACATCGGATCAATGTGAGAGGTTATGTGAAATCATACGATATATCTATGTCACATGAGCTCACTTTTATGTGAAAGTTTATCTACCTATTGTATATGATGAGATGTGCATATTCGGTAAAGGGATGGTATGCCCGAAGGAAGACTGAAATAAAAATACGAACAACTATGTTCTAATTTGATTGTTATCTGTTGACACTGCTTAAAAATTACTAAGCATTGTAATGCTTACTCCGTTTACTTTGTTTTCTCTGTTTTATAGATCTCATTGCGAAGCTACAAGCTCGGGGATCGTCAGCAACTAGTCACACTATCACTATCCACTGTTTGGTACTGCTATGTTTTGGATTATCTTATGGCATGTATAAAATAGACTAGTGGCGGAAGAATATTTTGGTTAATGTATATAAGCCATGCAAAAATGGCATCTTTTGAATGTTTACTTAGAGAAGTTTAAATTTTATCCCTGGCTGTGCTTAGTACTTATCTAAATGAATGACCTTTATTTCAAGAAAAAGTTTAAAATTTTACGGTTCTGACATGAGTTACAAGCCCGGTAATGCCCCTTACCTATTCCGGCGACGGTCACGGGATAGGGGTGTTACAAATTTATTGGTATCAGAGCTACGGTTTAGTCGATTCTAGGACTAACGTAGCACGCGTGAGTCTATTTATACATGCCATAAAGTGATAAAATGATAGTGTGATGATTTTTGGCTATTAAAATGTGTTTG
This sequence comes from Gossypium hirsutum, assembly GCF_007990345.1. Classification (NCBI taxonomy): domain Eukaryota; kingdom Viridiplantae; phylum Streptophyta; class Magnoliopsida; order Malvales; family Malvaceae; genus Gossypium; species Gossypium hirsutum. The sequence continues at coordinate 28,542,305 of NC_053444.1, forward strand.
CTGTATTGTAATGAATCTTGATCCCGATCGAGCTGTAGCAAGCTTCTGACTATGAGAATTTGCGATATAACTTCACTTAGATATGCCTAAATTACTAAGTTGATCAGGTACGTATCATGTACTCGTATTTGAATTTCGATTTGGATTGAATTATGAGGGTATAAGTGATGCAATTTTGAAAGAGTGTTATGACTATAAATGTGAGTTTTGTATGTGGCTATGGAACTGGAAGTTGAATGGTCGATAAGCATGTTGTGTTTGTATTCAAGTAATGTAAATGATATACTAATGTGTATTGCTATATGTGTATATGTACATGAGAATTGAGAGTGATATATCCGGGCTAAGTCCCGAAGAGCATTCGTGCTAGTGATATATCCGGGCTAAGTCCCGAAGAGCATTCGTGCTAGTGATGTATCCGGGCTAAGTCTCGAAGAGCATTCGTGCTAGTGATATATCCGGGCTAAGTCCCGAAGAGCATTCGTGCTAGTGATGTATCCGGGCTATGTCTCGAAGAGCATTCGTGCTAGTGATGTATCCAGACTAAGTTCCGAAGAGCATTCGTGCTAGTGATATATCCGTGCTAAACCCCGAAGAGCATTCGTCCTGGTGTTATATCCGGGCTAGGTCCCGAAGAGCAATCATGCTGGTGACGTGTATTCGGGCCTTCGTGCCTAGTAGGCTTCGTGCCGGTAATTTGAGCAAAGTTTAAGTGTTCATTACTATACGAATTCAAATTTAAATGAGATGATATGTTTACAAGTGTACATACATGATGTTTATAGACTTGGTTAAGTCATTTCAATGTGTAATAACGAATGAATAAGAGCACTATGTGTGTGAATGATTAGAGGCACTGTGTGTGTGCGAATTCCTTTAACCGAGCACTATGAGTGCGAGATCGGTCAGTGGGCACTAAGTGTGTGAAGTGGAATTCATGTAAGACCTCGTCTGGGACGAAGGCATTGATTTGAGATAGTGTGTAAGACCATGTCTGGGACATGGCATCGGCTAGATATGTGAGAATATGTAAGACCATATCTAGGATATGGCATTGTAAGAGCTATATGTGCTTAATGAGTATCCGTAATGATTTCGAATGATTCAACAGGTATATTTAAGATGATAAATTAAGTAAGATCAGAATAAGTGATACAGGTATGTACGGAAGGTATATACGAGTCTATATTCAGGAAAAATTAACGGAAAGTGATTTGGAGTTCTGTAGCTCCAGTTATAAATAATTTAGTGACTATTGCTCAGGAAAAACAGCTTGTGCTGAATTTGAGATTGTGTTGTAAACCTTGATAAACTTGTTTTAGTTGCTCATAAGCTATTGATTAAACCCATACGTGAATTCTAAATTGTGATATTGGAAAATGATAGATGTAGATTCAGCCAAGACAGTGTATATATGTGATAAGGCCTAATGGCCGATGTGATGAATCTGAAAGTGTATATATATGTGATAAGGCCTAATGGCCGATGTGATGAATGTGAAAGTGTATATATGTGATAAGGCCTAATGGTCGATGTGATGAATGTGAAAGTGTATATATGTGATAAGGCCTAATGGCCGATGTGATGAATGTGAAAGTGTATATATATGTGATAAGGCCTAATGGCCGATGTGATGAATGTGAAAGTGTATATATGTGATAAGGCCTAATGACCGATGTGATGAATGTGAAAGTGTATATATATGTGATAAGGCCTAATGGCCGATGTGATGAATGTGAAAGTGTATATATATGTGATAAGGCCTAATGGCCGATGTGATGAATGTGAAAGTGTATATATATGTGATAAGGCCTAATGGCCGATGTGATGAATGTGAAAGTGTATATATGTGATAAGGCCTAATAGCCGATGTGATGAATGTGAAAGTGTATATATGTGATAAGGCCTAATGGCCGATGTGATGAATGTGAAAGTGTATATATATGTGATAAGGCCTAATCGCCGATGTGATGAATGTGAAAGTGTATATATGTGATAAGGCCTAATGGCCGATGTGATGAATGTGAAAGTGTATATATGTGATAAGGCCTAATGGCCGATGTGATGAATGTGAAAGTGTATATATGTGATAAGGCCTAATGGCCGATGTGATGAATGTGAAAGTGTATATATGTGATAAGGCCTAATGGCCGATGTGATGAATGTGAAAGTGTATATATGTGACAGGGCCGAGTGGCCAACGTGATGGATGTGAAAGTATATAAATATGATAAGTCTCGAAGGGCATTTGTGTCAGTACTATATCCGGGTTAAAACCCTGCAGGCTTTATGCGAGAATATTATTACTGATTAATGTCCGTAAGCTTCGTGCTCGTACTATATCCGACCTCTAAAGACCCGATGACTACATT
>NC_053444.1:28545176-28635198 GCF_007990345.1 Gossypium hirsutum
CAGAAAACAGAAAATTAAACTTAAAAGACCAAGAAAACCAAATTGAAATAGAATGATACTTGGGCGGCAAGAAAGGATGAAGAAAGAACGTTTCCTGATGGCAAAGAATGTTGCAAAACAGATCCTTGAAGCTTGGAATGGCTAGAAATGCAACAAGAACAATTAAACCAATTTAATCAACAATTCGACATAAACAAAAATAATTCAAAAAGAACAAACAACAAAAAAGATGGATAAAGTCCTAATTGTTGCCTTTCAAGGGAATTTTGTCCAAGGCCTTTAAATGGGCCTCTTGGACTGAATTCTTACATAGAAATTTATTCTTAAAGTCTAAAAATTAAAACTAAGTATTTAAAGAATTAAAATTTTACAAATTGGGCCACTTTGACAATTTGGCCTGATTTTCAACTAAGTCTAATTTAAATTTCTTGATTGGGCTTGGAACATCTTATTGGGCCGTTTCTTCAAACATTTGGGCTTGTAATCCATTTTCTTCCGAAATTGGTTCATTGATGCTCGCAATTGAGATCCAATGCACCTTAGCTGCAAGATTTGGTTTCTTGGACCAAGATTTCCAAGATTTGAAATCTTGATTTTCTTGATTCTTGAAATTGCTCAAAACAGCAAAATTGAACCAAGATTCGGTTTATTGATTTTCTTGAAAATAAGAAAGTGAATCTTGATTTTCTTGTTCCTTTGTATACGCATCTAAGGCCTTGCTAATGAAGTCTTCACCGATTCCATTTAGTTTCATACGCATTTGCCCGGCCTTTGACCTCGTTATTGGGCCTTGTGGTAATTTGAGCCCATCACGTTCTTGAGCTTGAGTTGGACCTTTGTGACTCGTATCATTCCCTCCTTCCTCAAAAAGATTCTTCCTCGAATTTTTTTGGCATCTTTTTATTTTTTTTGGAATACCTGCAAAACAAACACTCACACAGAAAATTAACAAACCTCACTGTTAATCACTCAAAAAGAAAAATCAAATTCTTAAAGAGGTAGAATTCAGTCTTGTGAGTTCTTTAGTATTGTCTATATCAATCAATTAGAAAGTGTATGAACTGTAACTACCAAAGAATCTTAATTGCACTAGGAGTTCAAAAAGTGACGAGACATCAATTGATTTGTGTCGCACCGAAAAAGAATTGTGCACACTTTTAAATCCTACTAACACAAGAAACAAGAACGTGTTAGATAGTGTAAAGGAAGAATAAAAGCAAAACAAATGAAATCCTATAGCTAAGAATCAATAAAAATTGCTGAAACCCAAAAACTCGAAAAACTGCGGAGTAACTTAACAACTTCGTTCGAGGTGTTCCCGATCTCCAAAAATCATGAAATTTAAACTGCAATGTCCTGAAATATTTTGTATTTGATCTGGAAAGTTTCGGCACTAAACTCAACCCACTGAATTTTTTTAATATTTATTTGATTTCATATTTTTCTATTTTTTTGACTTTTTCTACTGATTTTTTTGCGGGAAATATTTTTTTATATTCTATCACAGTGCCAAAAATATGCATATAAAATTTTTGACCAATCGGACAACGCTTACCCACTCAAATGAATTATTTTCCAAAAATTTTCTGGGTAAAAATTGCTGTTTGCTAGAAATCAGTTTAGAAATCAACCAAGAACACCCAAAACGCCCAAAATATGATACCAAATGATAGGGGGTTACGCGCGGACCAAGATTGAGTTGTCAAGTCACGGGAAAATCCTACGCAAACGATACACACTCGGATTTGAAACGAAAACAGAAGATTAACCTTAGAATCCACAGATCTGAAATGAAACACCCAAAACAAAGAAGAATCAGCCAATAACCAAAACACTTAGTAATAGCGTTGATTGGAAGCAAAGAATCTTATTGGACCTCGATACTGAGGCTCTTAATCCAATCTCAACTCATTGATAGTAGCATTCAATGTTTGAAGTGTAGCATTTATTTGTGTGATTGCAGCAGCCTGTTCGTCGAACTGTTGTTGGACTTTTTTAAATTTGTCATGGACATCAGTATGGTCATCATTGACTTGACCCATTCTATGCGTCTTTTCTTCTTCTTCTTCTTTTTTTATACCTGCAAAACAAACACTGAAAAAACAAAATTAACAAATCTCATCGTTAATCACTCAAAAGAAAAATCAAATTCTCAAAGAGGTAGAATTCAATCTTGTGAGTTATTTAGTAGAATCTATATCAATCAATTAGAAAGTGTATGAACTGAAACTACCAAAGAATCCTAATTTGCACTAGGAGTCCAAAAAAAATGATGAGACACCAATTGATTTGTGTTTCACCGAGGAAGAATTGTGCACACGTTTAAATCCTACTAACACAAGAAACAAGAAGGTGTTAGATATTGTAAAGGGAGAAGAAAAAGCAAAAAAAATGAAATCCTACAACTAAGAATCAATAAAAATTGCTGAAACCTGAAAACCCAAAAATTGCGGAGTAACTTGACAACTTCGTTTGAGGTGTTCCTGATCTCCAAAAATCACGAAATTTAAACTAGAATGTCACTAAATATTTTATATTTGACATGTAAAGTTTTGGCACTAAAATCAACCCGATGAATATTTTTTTAAAATTTTTACTTGATATCACCTTTTTCAATTTTTTTGACTTTTTCTACTGATTTTTTTATGAAAAATATTTTTTAATATTCTATCACAGTGCCAAAAATATTCATGTAAAATTTTAGACCAATTGAAAAACGTTTACCCACTCAAATGAATTTTTTTCCAAAAATTTTTCTGGGTAAAAACTGATGTTTAATTTTTTTAAAAGGAGATCAGTTTAGAAATCACCCAAGAACACCCAAAACGCCCAAAATCTGATACCAAATGATAGGAGTTGCGCGCGGACCAAGATCGAGTTGTCAAGTCACGGGAAACTCCTACGAAAACTCTAAACGCTTAGATCTAAAACGAAACAAAAAATTCGGCTTAGAATCAATTAAATCTGAAACGAAAATACCCAAATCAATAGAAGATCATCCAAGAATTAAAAACACTTATGAATAGCTAATCTTGGAAGCCAAAAACATGGAATTGAATTCAAGATAGGTTCCGAACAGCCGAATCTGAAAAGAGGAACACAAAATAGCAAGTTAATTTCAAAAAAACTCAGCAGATCACGAAATCAACTAGATCTAGGGTTTGGATGGCAATAAAGAGGGGCTTTATGAAATCAAAATGTTTCTTGTTGTCCAAGGTTGGTGCTGAACAGGTTCTTGAGGGTTGAATGGGACTGGAGACGCAACAAGAAAGTTTAAACAAGTTAGATAATGAAATCGACACAAGCAGAAAATTAAAAGATTGAACAACAAGAAAAATAAAGATAACGTCCTAAGAAGCCTTGAAATCGAGAAAGATTTCACAACTCCCTTCAAATGACTCTAATCTCCCCTCCAATGAAGAACAATGGCAAGAAGAAGGCTGAAGATGGCTCCCATAATCAAAAAGATTGTTAAAACTCCTTCTAAAGAAAACTCAAGATAAAATTCTTGGAGAACTTAAAGAGAATTTTCAGTCAACAAAACAAATATGATTTCAATGTATTCTTCAAGTGTAATCACAAGGTGGCTAGCCAAGCCTATTAATAGGCCTTCTAACTATTTTCCTAATCTTATTAGAAAACTACAAAAAAAACCTAATTATTAAATTTAGAAGGAAAAATTCGGCCAAGGCATTTAATGGGCTTCTTGGGCTGAATTCTAACATAGAAATTTATTCATAAAGTCTAAAAATTAAAACTAAGTATGTAAAGAATTAAGACAATTTGGCCTGATTTTCAACTAAGTCTAATTTAAACTTCTTGGATGGGCTTGGAACATTTTATTGGGTCGTAACTTCAAGAACTTGGGCTTGTAATCTGTTCTCTCCGGAAATTGGTTCCTTGATGCTCGTAACTAAGATCCAATGCGCCTTAGTTGCAAGATTTAGTTTCTTGGACCAAGATTTCCAAGATTTGAAATCTTGATTTTCTTGATTCTTGAAATCGCTCAAAACAACAAAATTGGACCAAGATTCGGTTTCTTGATTTTCTTGAAAACAAGAAACTGAATCTTGATTTTATTTTTCCTTTGTATACGCATCTAAGGCCTTGCTAATGAAGTCTTGAATGGTTCCATTTAGTTTCATACGCATTTGCCTGGCCTTTGACCTTGTTATTGGGCCTTGTGGTAATTTGAGCCCATCACGTTCTTGAGCTTGAGTTGGGCCTTTGTGACTCGTAGCAGATACGACCCTGCCCCGGACATGTCCTTGGTTGAGCTCACCTAATTTTAATTCAGCTCACATGAGCTTAATTTAGCTCGTTTGAGGTCGGTTTAATTTCTTTTCAGCTCATGAATTTTATTTGCTGGAATAAACATAGTTAATTAAATAAGTTAGTTAATTTAATTAAGTTCAGCTCAAAATAAATTAACTTGAATTTTAATGTGTCAAATTCTGGACATGTTAATTGAGTTTAAATGTGTCTTAGTTCATACATAGTTATTAGCTAATTTTAATGTGTTAAGCCTAGGATAAATTTATTAGTTGCTGCTATTTAATTTGTGCAGCTGAATTTAATTTAGTGGCTGCTGTTGTTTAATGTGTCTGGCCGAATTAATTGTGTCTTAACTTAAATAAATGTGTCTAATTGTTAATTAATATGTTGTACTTCTTTAATTTAATGCGTCCTGCTGCTGCAGAATATTAATGTGTCTTGTTGTTGAATTCTAGTCCAGCCGAAATTGAAAGAGCAATTTAATGTGTCTAGTTTCTGCCGATTTTTAATATGTCCTAACTTGTTTTTAATTTTTTTATTTAATTGTTTCAGGTATATACCTTGGATGACACCCATGCATGTATAATGATTTAGTGGCTGAATTTATTGGATACAGGCACCATGCATGGACGACATTTAAAAGAGTGAGCTGCTGATTGCTCTCCTCCAAGTGACCATTCGGTCATTGCAACAGGCAAAAGAACATGATGCTTATTCTTCCCAAAGTGGACGGCTAGCTCCCCAAAGCTACCTTGAAAGCTTTCACACCTGCTGCACATTCCGTTCACATCACAAGGCTTTCCAGATTTTTGTTTTCACACACACAAGGCTATTTGCATTCGGTTTCATACTTGGACGACCATTACAATACTCAAGCTACCAATTAAAGCTCCTAAACTATTCAGCTGAACAAGGAGTTTCAATTAAAGCCATTCAAGCACCTGAACCGAATTTATAAAGTCATTTCAGCTCAATTTAGCTCCTACTTAATTTCATTCATGCCCAGCTCATTGAAGGCTTCTAGAATCTACCCATTGATGTATCCTAAGCTAGGAAGCTTCAAAGAATCTTCAAGGGATGTTCTAGGAAGGTGCTAAGAAGTTTCAAGTTCATTTATTTGCTAAATGCTGTCTATTAGGCTATCCAAAGTGCCTATTCGGTTAGCCTAGCCATTTTACTATAAATACTTAGCTAGTTGCTGTTTGTAGGGACTTTTGAACCTTTGATTAATGTTTATACATTTTGTGAGTTTTTTAACTCTCTTATTTTATTTTAGACTCAAGTAGACTTATCTAGCTTGCTAGTGGCGTCTTCCTTGTTTCTTCGAACTTATCACTCAATCGCGAGTGTGGCGTTCAACCATTTGATACCTATGGTTCCTAACTCTTATAGTTAGCGGGTCAAGGTCCTTTCCACCACCTTTAAGTGTTTTTATAAGAATCGGGTTGGTACTCCATTTTAGTATTGGTTCCTTCTTGACCTTACAGCCATTCGAGCCATCCGCAAATCCATCTTCAAGTAACCTTTAGCCTCTTCACTTAGCCGAATCCATTACATACTGATACGACCACGCCCCAGGCACATTTTTGGACCAGCTCTCTAAGCATTGTTTGCAATTTGTTGCGAGCTGAATTAAGCTCCATTTCAGCTCAATGAGCTCGAATCAGCTCAAATTTAGCTCAATTCCATTTAGACATTAATATAGCTACTGGAATAATGATTTGAGTTAGTTAAATTAGTTAAACACAGCTCAATTAATAATCGTTGTTTAATTTGTCTAAAATCTGGACAGATTTAATTATTCATGTTAAATGTGTTTTTATTGCATGTTATTAAGTTGTCTTAAATATTACAGCTTATAAATATGTTTTTGTTATTGCATGTTTTTAATATGTCTTGTCCAACCGAATTAATTGAGTCTTAATTTAATTAATTGTGTCGAATTTTAATTATGTGTATTTAAATTGTCCAGGTTATGTTTTTAGTTATGTTTAGCTGAATGTGAATTAATTTAAATTGATTCATCTCTTTTGTAGGTTGGCTGAATGTGGGAGAGTATTTAAGCAAGATGCATGCACCCTAGATACAACGAATTTGGTGATACATGCAAGTGAATGTTCAGCTGATTCATTTCTCAACAAAACAACATAATGCTGTTCACACTTGGAGTTCACACCAATGACTATTCGGTTGGGCATGTTCACACCTAAAGGACTCTTCAAGGATGACTTTTCACACTTATTTCGGCCATTCACGTTCTCCTTTAATGTTGGTATTTTTTCTACCAAGAGTTGTATCTTAATGAGCTCATTTAAGCTCATTGGCTAAACCTAGCTGCTGCCATGCACCTTTCCAAGCATTCCAAGTTCATTTGCTTAGTCTAGAAGCTGCCTATTGGACTTCAATCAGCTGAATTTAGCTACAGCAAATTAATGCTTCAATTCTGGAATTTTCTAGTTTAATTTGCTTAGCCATGAAGATGACCATTCGGCTAGCTAGTACTTAGTCTATAAATAGTTTGCTATTTCATTTTGTGAAAGAACTTTTGCCAGATTATTGAATGAACTTTGTTCAAAGAGTGAGTTTTGTCCTCTCTAGATTCGTATGAGTTTCGATCTGACTTATCTAGCGAGCTAGTAGCGTCTATCGTTCTCTTTTTGAACTTATCACCTTATTTTGATGTGGCGTTCAACCCTTCTACAATTTCGCAAATCCACCTTAACCAAATAAAAACCGGGGTGAGACTCTTTAATGTTGAATCGTTTCTGGAGTTAAGTCCATTTTCCATTCCCACAAATTATCCCAAATTAGCTATCCTTTGATTCCTTTATTAAACCGAACCTACATCTTTCTAAACCTTCCATCAATACAAAATTCACTCTGTAAGCTTCCGCAAAATTTTAAAACAAATTTACACCTTTTTGGCTGCTAGAACTTCTCATTGTCGATGATCGGGCAAATTACATGAAACGACTCGATTAACCCGGGCCGGATCACATCATTTGGTATCAGAGCTTGCAAAACTCGGAGCGCTGACGTTCGTGTTAAGCCCAGAGTAGGTTCGTAAAAAAATCAAAATAAAAAATTCAAGTTGTATTTTTTTTCTTTTCTTTGTATTTCATCTATTTTAATTAAAAAAATAGGAAATTACGAAAAAAAATTGAGAATAAAAAAAAGAGTACGAAGTAAAAAAAATTTGCAAAAAGAGAGGATTTCGTGAATTTTGAAGATATTTTGGTATTATTCAATTGTATTTGAAGTGAAAAAAATTCAAAGTATAAAAAAAAGAATAAGTGAAAAGTCTTGTGAGTTTTATTTTGTTATTATTTCTTGTTACTTCCGAACATCCATTCATTCTACCATTCCTTCTACCCCCCAAAAAATGCCACACATACTTTGATTTTTATTTTCCTTGTTTCAGCCTACCCTATACACCCTAACGTTATCCTTTGCTCCCATTTGAAGCCGACCCTCTGAGCCGCAATAAGTCTTCTTGAAACAAAATACGAATTCACGAGAGTGAGACGAGCAGAAAAAGGCACGAGTGGTGAGTACATTAGAGCGAGCAAAAGCCATTAAACGACCGTAAACACGAGTGGAGTGCTATACAATTTTCTTTGCGAGTGAAACGTGAGATTTTTGTGGTGAGGTATTTAATTTTTGTTTTGTTTTAACCACTATTCTTTTTCAGCAATTAAATCATGTCTCGAGAAGAATTCCCTATCGATGAATTTCAATACCTGGTGAACGAGATGGGTCGGATGTTGGAGGAAAAACTAAGCCCATTAAAAAGACGTTCGGACCGAGTGGAGGAAAAGGCCCGACGGAAACAAAATCCACCAAGTCGAGAAACAGAGTCGAGATCGTCACGGCGATATGCGTCCAAAGACTACTCGCTAAAAGATTCTTATTGAGATTCCTATTCATCAAGGAATTAAAGACACGATAGCTTCGAGCTTGCGACTTTTCGATATGACGAATGAGAAAGGATGAGTTATTCCTCGTACGCTTCAAAGAAGTTGATACGAGTCACAAAGGCCTTAGACGCGTATACGAAGGAAAAAGAAAATCAAGATTCACTTTCTTGTTTTCAAGAAAATCAAGAAACCGAATCTTGGTTCAATTTTGCTATTTTGAGCGATTTCAAGAATCAAGAAAATCAAGATTTCAAATCTTGGAAATCTTGGTCCAAGAAACTGAATCTTGCAACTAAGGCGCATTGGATCTCAGTTACGAGCATTAACAAGCCAATTTCGGGAGAGAACGGATTACAAGCCCAAGTCCTTTAAGACATGGCCCAATAAGATGTTCGAAGCCCAAGAAATTTAAATTAAACTTAGTTGAAAATCAGGCCAAATTGTCAAAGTGGCCCAATTTGTTAAGTTTTAATTCTTTAAATACTTAGTTTTCATTTTTAGACTTTATGAATATATTTCTATGTAAAAATTCAGTCCAAGAGGACCATTTAAAGTCCTTGGCCGAATTTCCCCTCTAAAGTAAAAAAAAATTAGGTTTTTTTTAGTTTTCCTATTAGGACTAAGAAAATAGTTAGAAGGCCTATATGTATGGCTTGGCCAACCACCTTTATAAACATTACACTTGAAGAATACATTGAAATCAGATTTGTTTTGTTGAGTGAAAATTCTCTTTGAGTTCTCCAAGAATTTTCTCTTGAGTTTTCTTTAGAAGGAGTTTTAACAATCTTTTTTATTGTGGGAGCCATCTTCAGCCTTCTTCTTGCCATTGTTCTTCATTGGAGGGGAGATTAGAGCCGTTTGAAGGAGTTGTGAAATCTTTCTCGATTTCAAGGCTTCTTACGACGTTCTTTATTTTCTTGCTGTTCGTTCTTCTTTATTAATTTCTACTCGTGCCGATTTATTGGTTAACTTGGGATTAATTGTTCTTGTTGCGTTTCAGCCATTCCAAACTTCAAGATTTGATTCGGCTTTGTTCTTAGGCATGAAGAAACGCTCTTCATTTATAATTTTTAGATTTCTTGCCGCCCAAGTATTTCTTATTCTATTCGATTTGGGTTTCTTGATCTGACAAGTTTATGATAAAGGGTTGCACGCGGACCAAGATCGAGTCGTCAAGTCACGGGAAAGTCCTACGAGATCTATAAACAAATTGGCTACAACGAAAATAGAAAACAAAGAACTGAACTTGTCAGATCAAGAAACCTAAATCGAATAGAATAAGAAATACTTGGGCGGCAAGAAATTTGGAAATTATGAATGAAGAACATTTCTTGATGCCTAAGAACGAAGCTGAATCAGATCTTGAACTTTGGAATGGCTGAAATGCAACAAGAACAATTAATCCAAAGTTAACAAATAAATAGGAAAAAATAGAAATTAATAAAGAAGAACGAACAACAAGAAAAATAAAGATAAAGTCCTAAGAAGCCTTGAAATCGAGAAAGATTTCATAACTCCCTTCAAACGGCTCTAATCTCCCCTCCAATGAAGAACAATGGCAAGAAGAAGGCTGAAGATGGCTCCCACAATAAAAAAAGATTGTTAAAACTCCTTCTAAAGAAAACTCAAGAGAAAATTCTTTGAGAAGTCAAAGAGAATTTTCACTCAACAAAACAAATCTGATTTCAATGTATTCTTCAAGTGTAATGTGTATAAGGGTGGCTGGCCAAGCCATACATATAGGCCTTCTAACTATTTTCCTAGTCCTAATAGGAAAACTAAAAAAAAAACTAATTTTTTTATACTTTCAAGGGGAAATTCGGCCAAGGACTTTAAATGGGCCTCTTAGACTGAGTTTTTACATAGAAATTTATTCATAAAGTCTAAAAAAGAAAACTAAGTATTTAAAGAATTAAAGCTTAACAAATTGGGCCACTTTGACAATTTGGCCTGATTTTCAACTAAGTTTAATTTAAATTTCTTGATTGGGCTTGGAACATCTTATTGGGCCTTATCTTCAAGAACTTGGGCTTGTAATTCGTTCTCTCCTGAAATTGGCTTGTTAATGCTCGTAACTGAGATCCAATCCACCTTAGTTGCAAGATTCGATTTCTTGGACCAAGATTTCCAAGATTTGAAATCTTGATTTTCTTGATTCTTGAAATCGCTCAAAATAGCAAAATTGGACCAAGATTCGGTTTCTTGATTTTCTTGAAAACAAGAAAGCGAATCTTGATTTTCTTTTTCCTTCGTATACGCATCTAAGGCATTTGTCACTCGTATCAGTTTAGTTCTCTATTTTCTATTTTCATTGCAGCCAATTTGTTTATAGATCTCGTAAGACTTTCCCGTGACTTGACGACTCGGTCTTGGTCCACGTGCAACCTTCTATCAGAAGTCTTTCCCAAAGGATTTTTCCCGAAAAAATGGACGAGAAGCCTATGAAAATATTTTCTCTTTCTTTGAGCCAAATGATTATCTTTTTGGTTCTTTTTGTGTCATCTGCACATTGTAATAAAAATGAAAAAGAAGAAAAAGAAAAAGAAAGTGAAAAAGAAAAAGAAATTGCAAAAGAAAAAGAAATCGAAAAGGTGAGAGAAAAAGAAAATGAAGAAAAGAAAGTTTAAAAAGAAATTGAGATTCAGAAAAAAATTGAAAAAGAAAAAGATGTTGAAAAAGAATCGAGAGAAAATGAAGATAGTGAGCGAGAACAAGAAAAGGAGAATGAAATTTTAACTAACCCTCGTAATGTTTTTGCATGACCAAAAAAGGTAAGAATGAAGTTGAAATCCCTATGACGAATATCAACTTCAATATCTTCCTGACGAGCGACGTTTTTGCATGACCGAAAAAGGTAAGAATGAAGTTGAAATTAAACCACACAAGCCCGAAGGTAAGATAGGTAAGGAACACCTAGCACTTGAATTTCCACTATCTTCCTTGGATGTGGGTAAACATAATGTAGAAAACTTCATCTTTGTAAAAGCTTTGTGCCAAAAATTGGTTGATTTTCCTTCATCGATTAGTGTTGTAATCTCAAATGGTGGTGAGACGAGCTTTTCCAAAACAAATCTTTACGTTGACAAGTGTAAAGGTGAAGTCATGTTTAATAGGCAAATGCGAAACTCGACGGTAATAAATCAAATGGTAAACGTAATCATCACAAGTAGGTATTTGAAAAGGTTCACACGATTCACAGAGTTGCACAATCATACCATGCATTAATCGACGGACTATAGATTCACTCACACATGCATCATAAAAATTATCAAAAATAATAATCTTTTTATCAACCATCAAAACAGATAGATCATCAATAAATAAAATAGGACAGTCAAGCACGTTTCGATCTAAGTGTTTTACAAAAATTAAATCATCAACTCGATCTTTGTCAATATCCGAGGAGTACAAAGGTATTTCAAAAGTATCAAGCATCTTACCTTTATAAGCAGAAGAATAAGGGTCGATTTTACCTTTTCCATTTAATACAAACCTTCGCTCATCGGGTGATGTGATCCGGCTCGGTTGATGGAGTCGAGTTCACTTAAGTTGCCCGATCGTCGACGAGAAGTATTGGTTGATGTCGAATGGAGATAACTTTATGGAGTTGTTTTAAGCGGAAGTAATTAAAAGGGTTCAAAAATGGCTTGGTTTGGAGAATGGATAGGTTCGGTTTAACAAAGAAAATAAAGTTTAAGTAGATAGATAAAATGGAATGGAAATTGAACTCAAGCGAAGAACGATTCAATACCATGTAAAGTATTGCCCCGGGACTTATATTACTTAAGGTGGGTTTAATGGAAGTCGAAGATGGACCTTGACCCGTTACCTATAGAGAGGTAGGAACCAAAGGTATAAAAAGGTGGATGAACGCCACACCAGGATGGTGATAAGTTCAAGGAGTCGGGTTGACGCCACTAGCGAGCTAGATAAGTCAGAACGAGACTCGTACGAAATAGGATAGGAGGAAACCTCACAATCAAGTTTAATAATCAGAATTGTCTAACCTTTTTACAAAGAGAAATGAACTATTTATAGAGTTCAGATGATAGCCGAATAGTCATACTAAACAAGCTTAAAGACTAAGTTATTCGGCTTTAAATGTGTAAAACTAAACTAGAAATGTATCCATTAAAAGTGATGTCCAAATTCGGCTGTATGGATGTTCAATGGCCAACTTCATGAGTAAGGAAATGTACTTGAGGGCTGATGAATGCATGGGATGCCAATAGCTTTGTCTAGATTCGGCCAAGGTGTGAATGGACACTTCAAAAGATGTCTTTTGGCCGAATAGGTGCATAGGAAATTCAATGGTCAGCAACCGATGCATGTAGGTGGATATTCATGCACTCTTCCATTCATTGTATTGAATCATTCATGCATCATCTTTAAGGCAACCATTCATTGTAGGTAGTCATGCATGTACCCGAACATACATTGAACCAGAAAGTTCATGAATCCTCATTAATTGTGTTCCCACATGTGGATGTACCTACAAAAGATATAAACAAATTAGATTCAAGGTACATTCAGCTTAAATTAAATAATATTAAGAGATATTTAACAAATTAAAATAAAGACATAAATAAAATATAATTAATAATAAATTCTGCTAGCTCAATGATAGTCAAAATTCTTGATGAGCTGAATTGAGCTAGAAAATTCGGTTATGAGCTGTAGTAAAAGTAATTAAAATAAAACTATCACTCAAATTATTCAAATAATAAAATTAACGAGCTGGAAAGAAGCTAAATTGAGCTCAAATAGGTGGAATTGAGCTCAAGTGAGCTGATTGAAGTCGAATTGAGCTAAGGGAGCTGGAATTGAGCTGAAATTAGCTTGCACTAAGGTGCATGGTTTCTTCAAGGAGTTGGATCGAGCTTCCCCATCTTCAACGAGCTGATTCTCCTTCCAAAACTTGAACAATAAAGCTAAAATAGCTTCATGAATTTGCTTGGACCTAACTCGAGTCATTGGTCCCTTTGGGAGCTCGAGGGAAACAAGATTCAAGCTTGGTGGTGCTTGGGACGTGGTCACATCATTCCCCCCTTCTTCAAAATGACTTGTCCTCAAGTCGAGCTATTTGTTCTCTAGAAAATAATCCGTCTTATGCAACTCTCCTTGAATTAATGGAACAGTTAGTCGTTCATAAGCCTTTGCAAAAGAACTCACAATATTCGGCATTAGAGATGGCAAATGAATCAATGAAAATAGACAACCATTAATCATCAAGAAATGATCAGAACAACTATGTGGATCATGCATGGTCATAACAAGACAAGTAAGAGTCATGTAAAAAGGAAATTTTAAAACATCATTCTTACAATCATATGGACAAAACTCCTTCCATATCCATAACTCATCAAATGGTCGAGACAAAGACAAATATGTTTTTAAGCATTCGAACCTTTCAATTTGCTTCCACAAGTCATTGTTCAAGTAAATGGAATGCGAGTAATGAGACATGAAATTTAAATCTTCATCACAAACATGCAAATGAAAAGTTTCATATGACTCATGATTTCGCATGTTTGACACTCGCAATTGTCGTTTGGTTTTGTTCTCAACAACGACTTCATCACATTTTCCAAAGAAAAAAATCTTCTTATCATTACTCAAAACGGATATATCATCATCAAACAAAATCAAATAATTAACCACAATAGGATTCAAGCGATTTTTAGCATTCAAGGTGTCTTCAAAAATTTCATTTACATTCGACTTAAGAAAAGATGACCGCATAACATCAGAATTCATACCTTGTCCACCTTTAGGAATTGGGAATTGAAGATCGATTTTACCTTTTTCAATCATCACAAACCTTCTTCCTTCAGACTTGTATTGTAATTGGAGCTCCTTCTTTGAATTAACCTGAAATGGAGTAACAAGGAGACAATGGTTATTTAATTCTCTTTTCTTTTTCTCACTCACCTTTCTTGTGATTTCTTTTTCTTTTTCAACACTCATTTTTTTTATAATTTTTTTTTGTTTCTTTTTGTTTTTCTATTTTTTTCTCTTTCTCATCTTCCTTTTCAATGCTCTCTTTTTCTTTTGCTTGTTCCATGGATCGCTTAAGATGTTGTTGATCTTCCATGACTTGTTGCGGGGACAAGGGTACCAAAGTAACATTTTTACCCTTATGTTGAAACGAATATTGATTAGCAAAACCGTCATGTTTTACTCGACGGTCAAATTGCCATGGCCTTCCGAGTAAAATATGACCCGCATGCATGGGTACAACATCACATAATATTTCATCATGGTAGTTCCCAATAGAGAAAGAAATCTTGGCTTGCTTGGTCACCTTCAATTCGACCCCTTCATTGAGCCATTGCAATTTATAAGGACTTGGATGCTTGATAGTTGGCAAAGCAAGTTTGTCCACCATGTATGTGCTTGCGACGTTAGTGCAACTTCCACCATCAATCACGATACTACAAACCCTTTCTTTGACAAGTCCACGCGTATGGAATAAATTCTCACGTTGTAGTTTATCCACGGAAGTTTGGACACTAAGATTTCTTTTTACCACAAGCATTTCACCTTCAACAGCAAACGCTATTTCTTCTTCATTATCGGAAGGAATTTCAACTTCTTCTTCATTTTTGTCTATCTCCTCCTCCGATTCGATATCACCATTTGGCCTCATAATCATGGCATTCCGATTTGGGCATTGGCTGGCCACATGTCCTCTTCCGAGACACCTAAAACATTTTATATCTCTTGATCGATTTTGGAAATTATCCACAGACTTACCTTTGCTAGATTCAGCAATTGGCTTAAGTGTTTTTGGTGGTGTTGTTGGCTCTTTTATCGGATTAGTAGAAGCACTCTTACTCGAACCTTGGTTCCATTTAGATGTATTGACGCCACTAGCGAGCTAGATAAGTCAGAACGAGACTCGTACGAAATAGGATAGGAGGAAACCTCACAATCAAGTTTAATAATCAGAATTGTCTAACCTTTTTACAAAGAGAAATGAACTATTTATAGAGTTCAGATGATAGCCGAATAGTCATACTAAACAAGCTTAAAGACTAAGTAATTCGGCTTTAAATGTGTAAAACTAAACTAGAAATGTATCCATTAAAAGTGATGTCCAAATTCGGCTGTATGGATGTTCAATGGCCAACTTCATGAGTAAGGAAATGTACTTGAGGGCTGATGAATGCATGGGATGCCAATAGCTTTGTCTAGATTCGGCCAAGGTGTGAATGGACACTTCAAAAGATGTCTTTTGGCTGAATAGGTGCATAGGAAATTCAATGGTCAGCAACCGATGCATGTAGGTGGATATTCATGCACTCTTCCATTCATTGTATTGAATCATTCATGCATCATCTTTAAGGCAACCATTCATTGTAGGTAGTCATGCATGTACCCGAACATACATTGAACCAGAAATGTTCATGAATCCTCATTAATTGTGTTCCCACATGTGGATGTACCTACAAAAGATATAAACAAATTAGATTCAAGGTACATTCAGCTTAAATTAAATAATATCAAGAGATATTTAACAAATTAAAATAAAGACATAAATAAAATATAATTAATAATAAATTCGGCTAGCTCAATGATAGTCAAAATTCTTGATGAGCTGAATTGAGCTAGAAAATTCGGTTATGAGCTGTAGTAAAAATAATTAAAATAAAACTATCACTCAAATTATTCAAATAATAAAATTAACGAGCTGGAAAGAAGCTAAATTGAGCTCAAATAGGTGGAATTGAGCTCAAGTGAGCTGATTGAAGTCGAATTGAGCTAAGGGAGCTGGAATTGAGCTGAAATTAGCTTGCACTAAGGTGCATGGTTTTTTCAAGGAGTTGGATCGAGCTTCCCCATCTTCAACGAGCTGATTCTCCTTCCAAAACTTGAACAATAAAGCTAAAATAGCTTCATGAATTTGCTTGGACCTAACTCGAGTCATTGGTCCCTTTGGGAGCTCGAGGGAAACAAGATTCAAGCTTGGTGGTGCTTGGGACGTGGTCACATCATCGGGGGCATAGTGTAGTCGAAGCTCCGTTGTTGAGTTAACCTTTATCAAATGGAACTCAAACTTCATGTATAACCATAGAAACTGTTTAAGGCACGAATATAAATTGAAAACAAATTTGGCAAATTTCGTTACCTTATTCAAAAACCAAGAATCAAAACAATAGAAAGTATTTGCACACAATAGATGATGCTTAATTTTCCAACAAAATATACCAAAACAGATTCTGGGTTTAAAAACTTGATTTTGATTAGTCATGCTGAAGTGTAACAAAGATTTCATTAAACCAATCAAGTTAAACCATGAGGATTTTCGTATAAATACCAACATACATTCAAAACTTTTTTATTCTCCAAAACATATTTGCACAAATTTGCGGATTTTACACAAGGCAAATCAAGAGAATAACAACTCACGCTTCCTTTCGTAATGACTTTATCAACCACAATCGAAGAATAACAATTAATCGGATCAAAATGAGGGGATCTTTTAAGAACTAAGTCACCAAAAGTTTTATCAATAATTTTCAAATCTGCACGAGACTCGGTTGCTAAAATTTCCTTACCTCGCTTACCTTCGGGCTCATGTAGTGTGATTTCATCTTCAACCTTGCCTATGTTGATCGTATAAAAGCGTCTTTCATCGGAAATTTATTGAAGTTGAAAGTTATCTTTTGGTCTTTCGGGAACCTGAAAAGTAGCAACACAAGAAAAATTCATATCTTGGTTAGTGGAAACATTCCTCACTACCCTTTCCTCGCCTTTTTCTTTTGTCTCTTTTTCTAACTCATTTTTTCTTCTTTCTTCAATTTCTTTTTCAATCTTCTTGTCTGTGTCCTTTTCACTCTCAATCTCTTTTTTCTCTTTTTCATTCTCTTTTTCTTTTTTGATTTCTTTTTCTGTCTTCCTTTCATTACAAGATAGAGGTGTTACAAATGAATTAGAATGAAAAGACTCTCGTTGGGTATGTACGAAATGACTTGCATACGAACAATGATCACCTTTTCGAAATTGATTCTCAGTGGACGAGTTCATTGGGGCATACGAAGGATTATTTGTGATTTCTTGTTCGTCACCTTGGAAAACTTCACACTCAAAACTTGCTTTGCATTGTCTTGAATTTCTCGTTGAATAGGAATCATGATATGAATCTCTTCTAGAATATTCATTGGATGGTCTTCTTCTTGGCACTCTTATTTTTGCCATTTCACTTGAGTTAAGTTGTCCTCGTTGGGCTCTTTCTCCACTCGGTCCAATCACATCTTATTGATAGTAGCACTCAATGTTCGAAGTATGGCATTTGTTTGTTTCAGTGCAGCAACCCGTTCGTCTAACTGTTGTTGGATCTCTTTAAATTTACCATGTACATCATTATGGTCATCATCAACTTGACCAATTCTATGCATCTTATTTTTTTTCTTTTGGAATACCTGCAAAACAAACACTCAACACTCGAAAAAACAAAAAAAAAATAAAATTAACAATCCTCACCGTTAATCACTCAAAAAGGAAAATCAAATTCTCAAAGAGGTAGAATTCAGTCTTGTGAGATCTTTAGTAGAGTCTATATCAATCAATTAGAAAGTGGATGAACCGTAACTACCAAATTGATTGATATAGACTCTACTAAAGAACTTACAAAAATGAATTCTACCTCTTTGAGAATTTGATTTTCCTTTTTGAGTGATTAACGGTGAGGTTTGTTAATTTTTTTTGAGTGTTGAGTGTTTGTTTTACAGGTATTCTAAAAGGAAAAAAATAAGATGCATAGAATTGGTCAAGTTGATGATGACCATAATGATGTCCATGATAAATTTAAAGAGATCCAACAACAGTTAGACGAACGGGCTGCTATACTCAAACAAACAAATGCCATACTTCGAACATTGAGTGCTATTATCAATGAGATGCGATTGGACTGAGTGGAGAAAAGAGCCCAACGAGGACAACTTAATTCAAGTGAAAGGGTAAAAATGAGAGTGCCAAGAAGACGAAAATCTAACGAATATTCGAGAAGAGATTCATATCATGATTCCTATTTAACGAGAAATTCAAGACAATGCAAAGCAAGTTTCGAGTGTGAAGTTTTCCAAGGTGACCAACAAGAAATCACAAATAATCCTTCGTATGCCCTAAGGAACTCATCCACTGAGAATCAATTTTGAAAAGGTGATCATTGTTCGTATGCAAGTCATTCCGTACATACCCAACGAGAGTTTTTTCGTTCTAATTCATTTGTAACATCTCTATCTTGTAATGAACGGAAGACAGAAAAAGAAATCAAAAAAGAAAAAGTGAATGAAAAAGAGTAAAAAGAGATTGAGAGTGAAAAGGAAACATACAAGAAAATTGAAAAAGAAATTGAAGAAAGAAGAGAAAATGAGTTAGAAAAAGAAACAAAAGAAAAAGACGAGGAAAGGGTAGTGAGGAATGTTTCCACTAACCAAGATAAGAATTTTTCTTGTGTTGATACTTTTTAGGTTCCTGAAAGACCAAAAGATAACTTTCAACTTCAATACCTTTTTGATGAAAGACGCTTTCATGCGATCAACTTAGGCAAGGTTGAAGATGAAATCACACTACATGAGCCCGAAGGTAAGCGAGGTAAGGAAATTTTAGCAACCGAGTCCCATGCAGATTTGAAAATTATTGATAAAATTTTTGGTGACTTAGTTCTTAAAAGATCCCCTCATTTTGATCCGATTAATTGTTATTCTTCGATTGTGGTTGATAAAGTCATTACGAAAGGAAGCGTGAGTTGTTATTCTCTTGATTTGCCTTGTGTAAAATCTGCAAATTTGTGCAAATCTGTTTTGGAGAATAAAAAAAGTTTTGAATGTATGTTTGTATGTATGCCAAAATCCTCATGGTTTAACTTGATTGGTTTAATGAAATCTTTGTTACACTTCGGCATGACTAATCAAAATCAAGTTTTTCAACCCGGAATCTGTTTTGGTATATTTTGTTGGAAAATCAAGCATCATCTATTGTGTGCAAATACTTTCTATTGTTTTGATTCTTGGTTTTTGAATAAGGTAACGAAATTTTCCAAATTTGTTTTCAATTTATATTTGTCCCTTAAACAGTTTCTGTGGTTATACATGAAGTTTGAGTTCCATTTGATAAAGGTTAACTCAATAACGGAGCTTCGACTACACTATGCCCCCGATGAGCGAAGGTTTGTATTAAATGGAAAAGGTAAAATCGACCCTTATTCTTCTGCTTATAAAGGTAAGATGCTTGATACTTTTGAAATACCTTTGTACTCCTCGGATATTGACAAAGATCAAGTTGATGATTTAATTTTTGTAAAACACTTAGATGGAAACGTGCTTGACTGTCCTATTTTATTTATTGATGATCTATCTGTTTTGATGGTTGATAAAAAGATTATTGGTTTTGATAATTTTTATGATGCATGTGGGAGTGAATCTATAGTCCGTCGATTAATGCATGGTATGATTGTGCAACTCTGTGAACCGTGTGAACCTTTTCAAATACCTACTTGTGACGATTACGTTTACCATTTGATTTATTACTCGCGATTTATTCATGGTTTGTGGAAACAATTTGAGATGATTGAATACCTTAAAACATGTTCATCTTTGTTTCAAATATTTGACGAGGCATTGGCGAGTAAATTAGCTTATTTGCATGGTTATCTGAATCTGTCCATTCACATATGTTATACTTGTTCTGTTATGCTTATGATTGGACTACAAGTTTGTTTGCGTTGCTATTTACTAACTCATGGCTATTCTTTTGAGTGGACTCAATTGCCATTAGTCCCGTTCGATCGAGGAAAGTCGAGTCCATTTGATTTTTCAGATTCGATGATGAATCTTTTTGATGAAGGGGGAATGATACGAGTCACAAAGGCCCAATTCAAGCTCAAGGACGTGATGGGCTCAAATTAACACAAGGCCCAATAACGAGGTCAAAGGCCAGACAAATGCCTTCAAAACGAAATGGAACCATTTAAGAATTTATTAGCAAGGCCTTAGATGCATACACAAAGGAAAAAGAAAATCAATATACACTTTCTTGTTTTCAAGAAAATCAAGAAACCGAATCTTGGTCCAATTTTGCTGTTTTGAGCGATTTCAAGAATCAAGAAAATCAAGATTTCAAATCTTGGAAATCTTGGTCCAAGAAACTGAATCTTGCAGCTAAGGCGCATTGGATCTCAGTTATGAGCATCAACGAACCAATTTCGAGAGAGAATAGATTACAAGCCCAAATGCTTGAAGAAACGGCCCAATAAGATGTTCCAAGCCCAATCAAGAAATTTAAATTAGACTTAGTTGAAAATCAGGCCAATTTGTCAAAGTGGCCCAATTTGTTAAGTTTTAATTCTTTAAATACTTAGGTTTAATTTTTAGACTTTATGAATAAATTTCTATGTAAAAATTCAGTTCAAGAGGCCCATTTAAAGACCTTGGCCGAATTTCCCCTTGAGAGTAAAAAAAATTAGTTTTTTTTTAGTTTTCCTATTAGGACAAGGAAAATAGTTAGAAGGCCTATATGTATGGCTTGGCCAGCCACCCTTATACACATTATACTTGAAGAATCACATCGAAATCAGATTTTAGTAAGTGAAAAATTCTCTTTGATATTTCTCCAAGAATTCTCTCTTGAGTTTTCTTTAGAAGTAGTTTTAACAATCTTTTCGATTATGGGAGCCATCTTCAGCCTTCTTCTTGCAATTGTTCTACATTGGAAAGGAGATTCAAGCCGTTTGAAGGGAGTTGTGAAATCTTTCTTAATTTCAAGGCTTCTTAGGACTTTCTTTATTTTCTTGCTGTTCGTTCTTCTTTATTAATTTATGCTTGTGCCGATTTATTGATTAACTTGGGATTAATTGTTCTTGTTGCGTTTCAACCATTCCAAACTTCAAGATCTGATTCGGCTTCATTCTTAGGCATCAAGAAACGTTATTCATTCATAATTTCTAGATTTTTTACCGCGTAAGTATTTCTTATTCTATTCGATTTGGGTTTCTTGATCTGACAAGTTTAGTTCTCTGTTTTCTATTTTCGTTGCAGCCAATTTGTTTATAGATCTCGTAGGACTTTCCCGTAACTTGGCAACTCGATCTTGGTCCGCGCGCAACCCCCTATCACTACTTTCCCGAGGAGAGAAGGTTTATTTTAAATGAAAAAGGTACAATCGACTCTTCTCTTCCTACTCTTAAAGGTAAACAAGAAATGACTTTGGAAAACTCTAAGACATCCTTGTGTTATTCGCTTGTTGATGAACACTTTGTTGATGCTTTGATCTCTGAAAGATATTATTTTCCTGATGGTATTGGTTGTTTGTCTTTAACTTGCAATGAAATGCGTGTCTTGAATGCGCAAGATGAAAGCCCGTATAAATTGATCATTCTTACTGACCATGTTGAAAAGGTATGGAAGTGTATTGTTGAGTTTGACTGTGTGCGAAGATATTTGATTGACTATCATATGAATCGATTGAGTTCACTTGGTTGTAATAATGGCATATCGAGATTGTTTGAAAAATTGAAGTTTGCAAGTTGTGATCAAATGGAACCAAGGGTTCATAATCGAGTGACTAATTTTTCCAAGTCTTGTGGATGCAACTTGAGCTTGATTCATTGTACTTCCTATTACCAAATATGGGGAATCAATTTGAGGAAGTAAGACCCATTTATATTCTTGAACTCAACAATGGTTTATTTGTTCAAGTTCTGATTGAAATCTGTGAGCGAGCTTGTAAGTCCTTCATTCACTATGTCCCCAATTCTTTTTTCTATTATGTAGATCACAAATTTAAAAGTTATATCCTTAAAGAGGGAGGGACTGCTAACTTTATTCTTTATCGAGAAATGTGTGATTTTCAGAATTTTGGAAGCATCGTCGTCAACCAAGGGGATTGTGATGAGGAAGGATTTTTCACGAGTAAATGGCTCGATTTGGGGACAAATCGCTTAAAATAGGGAGGGGATGATACGACCACGCCCCGGACACATTTTTGGACCAGCTCTCTAAGCATTGTTTGCAATTTGTGGCGAGCTGAACTAAGCTCCATTTCAACTCAATGAGCTCGAATAAACTCAAATTCAACTCAATTCCATTTAGACATTAATATAGCTACTGGAAAAATGATTTGAGTTAGTTAAATTAGTTAAACACAGCTCAATTAATAATCGTTGTTTAATTGGTCTAAAATCTGGACAGATTTAATTATTCATGTTAAATGTGTTTTTATTGCATGTTATTAAGATGTCTTAAATATTACAGCTTATAAATATGTTTTTGTTATTGCATGTTTTTAATATGTCTTGTCCAACCGAATTAATTGTGTCTTAACTTAATTAATTGTGTCTAATTTTAATTATGTGTATTTAAATTGTCCAGGTTATGTTTTTAGTTATGTTCAGTTGAATGTGAATTAATTTAAATTGATTCATCTCTTTTGTAGGTTGGCTGAATGTGGGAGAGTATTTAAGCAAGATGCATGCACCCTAGATACAACGAACTTGGTGATACATGCAAGTGAATGTTTAGCTGATTCATTTCTCAACAAAATAGCATAATGTTGTTCACACATGGAGTTCACACCAATGACTATTCGGTTGGGCATGTTCACACCTAAAGGACTCTTCAAGGCTGACTTTTCACACTTATTTTGGCCATTCACGTTCTCCTTTAATGCTGGTATTTTTTCAGCCAAGAGTTGCATCTTAATGAGCTTATTTAAGCTCATTGGCTGGACCTAGCTACTGCCATGCACCTTTCCAAGCATTCCAAGTTCATTTGCTTAATCTAGAACCTGCCTATTGGACTTCAATCAGCTGAATTTAGCTACAGCAACTTAATGCTTCAATTCTAGAATTTTCTAGTTTAATTTGCTTAGCCATGAAGATGACCATTCGACTAGCTAGTACTTAGTCTATAAATAGTTTGCTATTTCATTTTGTGAACGAACTTTTGCCAGATTATTGAATGAACTTTGTTCAAAGAGTGAGTTTTCTCCTCTCTAAATTCGTATGAGTTTCGATCTGACTTATCTAGTGAGCTAGTGGCGTCTATCATTCTCTTTTGGAACTTATCACCTTATTTTGGTGTGGCGTTTAACCCTTCTACAATTTCATAAATCCACCTTAACCAAATAGAAACCGGGGTGACACACTTTAGTGTTGAATCGTTTCTGGAGTTAAGTTCATTTTTCCATTCCCACAAACTATCTCAAATTAACTATCCTTTGATTCCTTTATTAAACCGAACCTACATCTTTCTAAACCTTTTATCAATAAAAAATTCACTTTGTAAGCTTCCGCAAAATTTTAAAACAAATTTACACCTTTTTGGCTACTAGAACTTCTCCTTGTCAATGATCGGGAAAACTACGTGAAACGACTCTATTAACCCGGGCCGGATCACACCACATACCTTACTTAGCCATCTTGAACCTATTTTGGAAACTAAATACCACACTTAGCTAAATTTAACCCATTTATTTTAAATCAAGCGATACTTCTTATTTTAACGATCGAGCACATTAATGACTCGACTCACATCATCGAGCCGGATCGCATCATTGTGCATGCATCATTCATTTGGCTTCATTCATGAATTTAAGTTGGAAATTAAATTGGTTGCTGCTCCTTGGCCGAATAGGTACTTGGGAAGCTAATGGTCAGCACACCATGCGTTGAAGGTAGTCATGCAGGAATCTTCCCTGTGATGAGTCTAATACTTGCATGCACTTTGCATTAAATGAACTTCCACATTCAACTGAACCTACATGAACAATAAACACATTAATTCTCAAGATAGATTCAGCTGAACTAGACAAATATTCATCAAGAAATGGTAAATAATAAATTTAAAACACTTAAATAAAAACATAGCTAATAATTAAATTCGGCTAGCTCAAAAGATGTGAATTAATGATTAAATTGATTTGAGCCAGGGAATTTGGTCATGAGCTGTATCAAGCTAAATAAAATAAAGCTAATTCTTAGTTATTGTGAATAATAAAAGAAATGAGCTGGAAGTAATTTAAATTGAGCTTAAACGAGCTGATTTAGGCTCAAATGAGCTGATTGGAGCTGAAAGAAGCTTGGGGAGCTGAAATCAAGCTAAAGTTAGTTGCACTAAGGTGCATGGAGTCTTCAAGATGTTGGCTCGAGCTTCATCTTTATCAATGAGCTGATTCTCCTTCCAAAGCTGAAGAAATAAAGCTGAAACAACTTCTTGAAGATGCCTAGACCGAGCTCGGGTCATTGGTCCTTTTGGGATCTCGATTGTGAGAAACTAGGACTTGGAGAGCCGTGAGGCGTGGCCACATCACTTCTGATATGTTGTGTGTATGCTATAATGTGAAAACTAATTTCGTTGATTTGATTTACCGCCTGAAATAAACTGTTATAAAATGTTTGATAGAAACACTAAACTGATTTGTGTACTGTTGACATTGTAGAAATACTGATAGCATGAGTCTCGCGCTATGATACGAACCGCCTCGGTGTTGAGTCGAGTCGTATTTGTGTTCCCAATCGTCTACGATGAAGTATGGAACAAATGTATGGCTAACAAATAAGTTTGATAATATATGCTCTATATCGTTTTATAATAACAAAGGTTAAGGGAAAATGGATAAAATGGAAGTGTTTGGGTTTGATAAAATGAAAGAGATAAAATGGCTCAGGAAACAAGTAAGAACCAACACTATTAAGTGTCGACCCAAAACTTATATGTTTAATGAGTTGGTTAGGAAATTCAATCAAAATCTCGACCCACTATCTAATAAGATAGGAACCTCGGTATTGGGTTTGAACGCCACACTTGTGAAAGTGATACGTTCAGGATAAAACAAAGAACGGGTTGACGCCACTAGCTTTGTAGATAAGCCAACAAGTCTTTGAACAAAGTTGGAGAAGAGAAATTCTCACCAAATGAACAGAGTTTCATTCAAAATTAATCAAAAGTTACATTCAAAATCTGAATACACCTATTTATGTGCTAAAATAAGGCAGCCAAATAGTCTCAAGCATTCACTTAATGTACTAATTAAAAGCTGATTTAAAATTCAAGACTCTTGGCATTCTTGAAACAAATAACTTCTTCATTGAATTCTCTTCAATTCAGCTGAATGAATGTTCATGAAAGCTTGAAATTAACTCATGAGTTGTCCCATGGGTAGCCGAATGGACATCATCTCCTTAAAGAAGTTTTGAATGCTGAATTTATTCTTTTTAAAAGAGCAAAATAGCAGGTAGCTAAAAGGGTTGCTGTCGAATTTAAAGAGTATAAAATGCTCTTTAAAACTCCTTTAATGGTGTATTAACCCCCTTTGTAATAGCTACTTCATTTCTGTTCAGATAGCACTTGAAAGGTCACTTCATTTAAATTTGTAACAACTTTGAAATGTAACAGTTGTGAGCTAAAAATAACTCCTGCAATAAAAAATTAAAATGAACTTATTAAGCATATTAAAAACATATCAACAATAATTATTTAACTTAAATAGATGAACTAAACTCATGCATTTATTATTCCAGCAACTATTTAAGAAGCAACATTAAACAAACTTAACTCTTACTTCAATAAATAATTTTGGATGCTATATTAATTAAAAACAACACTTAAGTAAATAACAGTTCAATAATGAATCACTTATTAATTAAACAAAGATGAGTTGATTAAATGATCAGCAACTCAATTATTTAACTAAAGATGAGTTTATTAAAATTTCAGTTCAACTTGCAATAAATTGCAAGTAATGCCTATTGGGTTACTCCTTTCATGATGAATGGAATCAGCTTCTTGTTCTCTCCAAACTCAATCCACATAGCTTGCCAAAGCTTCTTTAAAGTTTTTAGCTCGTGACCTAGTTATAGGCCCTTGTGGCAGCTCAATAAAAACATCCCGGGCTGAGATCGTATCATGCTAGTCGTTGACGTGGTATGCGTGGGCGTCGTGAGAGGGCTTATGTTAAGTCTTCCTTTATGGGCAGCTTGCCCAACGGTGATGTTAGTGAATTGATAGACACATTTATTGTTGCGATAAGGTCTCTGATACGAGCTCGTTTTGGATGTAATGGCGAGTCGTAATTGATTCCCGATCGAAATCAGGTAGTGTCGACTTTAAACAATTGTTAGGCCTTTGAGTTTCAAGAGTTTAATGTCTATGGAAACAAAGGTGTTTGTTGGTTGATGTTTGCTGGGCTATTCAATGAAATAAGAACGAACCCCTATTAGCAAATAAGGACCTGGGCTTAAAACATTTCAAAGAAAAAGGAATGAATGTGAATAAAATCGAGACCCTCTATTTAGCAAAATAGAACCTTCGGTATAAAGTTGAACACCACACCAAAGGGTGATAAGTTCAGAAACAAAGTCAGATTGACGCCACTTGTGAAGATAAGTCAATTGAGCTTTGAAGAATAAAGAGAGTGAATTAACTCACCAAAGAAATATATTTTCATTTAGAATTTTGGCAAAAAGTCTTTGTACAAGAAAATCAGCAACTATTTATAGCCTAAAGTCTAGTAGCCGAATGGACATTTCAAAGCTTAAAAACTAAGCAAAACAATGAACTAATTTTCAGCTTGAATTCATGAATGAAGACCAAGGTAGGTTCGGCTGAATGGTGACCAATAGGCAGCTTCTAAACTAAGCAAATGAATTTGGAAGATTCATGTAGCAGCTAGATTCGACTAATGAGTTTAATGGACTCATTCATTAAGAACTCTTGCTGAATAATGACCAGCATTAATGAAGAACTTGAGCAACCATTTTAGGTGTGAATGGATGGTTTTGAAGAGTCCCTATGGTGTGAACAAGCTGAACCGAATAGCCATGGTGTGAACAGTTGGTGTGAAAACAATTGATGCTGTGTTGGGAAGAGAATCGACCAAGCTTTTGGAGAATTGAAGCTTGCTAACTCTTGGTCGAATGATTGCCTTGGAGAGTGTCAAAATTAATCAACTTCAATGCATGAATGTACCAGTTGCACATGCATCTTCACATACATTGAATCTACATGCATGCACCTAGCCAATGAATCTTCAAATTCAGCTGCACCTAAACAAAGCACATGAACTTAATTAATTAAACCCAAATCAGTTGAACTAATTTAGAAGATAATGTGGACACACTAATTAACATTGTGACAACTTAAATATTAAATAAACAAGACACATGAATTCTGCTGGACATAATTAATTCATGTTTTAATTTAAGACATACTTAATGAAATCAAGACACATTTAATTTAACTAAGACAAGACAAATTAAACACTTATATTAATTAAATACAAATTAATAAGCTGTAGTAAAACTTAATTAAAAGCTTAATTTAAATGATCCAAAAATTCCAGCAGCAAATTTATTAGCTGGAACGAAATTCAGCTTCCCCAAAATTGAAAATATTGAGCTCGTTTTTGAACTCTTTGCTATCATTTTCCACTATTCGTTCCACCATTGCTGAAATAGCCTCCTTAAATTGTTTAGCACTAGCTCGCGTTATCGGACCAATGGTGTAACACCCCGAACCCGAGACCGTCACCAGAGTCGAACACGAGGTGTTAACAGACTTTAACCACTTATAAACAAATTTCCCAGACACTGCCAATCTGCGTTCTAGTCGCTTTAAAAATCATATATTGAGTTCAGAAACTCGGAATCCAGTTCCGTAAATTTTCCCTGAAACTAGACTCATATGCCCATCTACATATTTTTTTCTTTACAGAGAATCAAGGAGACGGAGTAAGCAATTTTATGCTTAGTAAGTTTTGAGCAAGGGATTCCAGCACAACAAAAGTATAGCATTCATGTAGCTAAACGGATAATTTCATATGCACAATTTTTCAATATCATACTTACTTCACATTACCAACCCTTTTATTCATACACAAAGATCAACTTTGCCAAAGGCCGGTAGCTCATTTATCAACTGAGCGAATACTTATTTGTAAGGGCTCAACTAATTCAAAGCACATACGAAACATACCTTAATGTTGGGATGTTTCAAGCGTATTAACTGAAATTTTTACAGCAAGATCATTCATTCCCAAATCACGTACCTTCGGAATTTAACCGGATATAGCTACTCGTTCAAATGCCTTCGGGACATAGCCCGGTTATAGTAACTCGTACAAATGCCTTCGGGACTTAACCCGGATTTAGTAACTCGCACAAATGCCTTCGGGACTTAACCAGGATTTAGTAACTCGCACAAATGCCTTCGGATCTTAGTCCGGATTTAGTAACTCGTACAAATGCCTTCGGATCTTAGTCCAGATATGGTCACCTAGCACAAAGCCTTCGGGACTTAGCCCGGACATCATTCAAATAACCATGCACATTTAACAATAAATCATGGCACATTCGTATTTCGTTTTCGTTAGCAAAACTCAAACACAAGACACTTATCATTCTTGCAATTTCGGCTCAATAGCCACACACAAAGAGCATGATTTTGATTTGCTTAAAACATGATCTAATCAAATCATAATTTAAGCTCTTTTACTCAAGAACTTACCTCAGATGTTGTCGAACGATTCCGATGGCTACTCGACCACTTTTTCCTTTCCCTTATCCAACTGGGGTCCTCTAAGCTCTTGAGCTAATTCAAACAAATTTAACTCATTAAAGTCTCATTTTGCTAGCTTATGGCCGAATATGACAAGGAGTTTGATAGGTCATATGGCCACCCTTTTAGCTCAAATACACAATGGTCATACGCATTTTTAATCACATCAAGCAATTTAATACAATTCATTCGAACATCAAAAGAGAAGCTCAAGGTACTTAGCCCATATATACATTAGACATTAGAGTCACATGTGTACGAAATCACGAATCGAATTCAACATACTAGCTAATATTTCCCCTTAGCCGAATTTTCTAAGTCAAGCTAAAGCCATCAATAGGCTACCTATGGCCGAACATACACATAGCTTATGTACTTATTCATGTGGCCGAACATACATGTCTATGTTGGGGCCGATTGCAACACTTAATACATTCTACAAGTATGGTTACTTGTATTGACTAAACACCATTTTGTTTCAAGTTCAAAACTTGGCTAATACACACATATATACACTAGTAAAGCATCCTCTCCCTTTCCATCAATTTAACACATGCATTACTCATTAATATACAAAAATTATATTCGGCCTTAGCACACAACTTGCTAGCCGATTCTTCTCCATCTAGCAACCAATGCACATATGTGCTCACTCAAAAATGCTAAAAAGAAGATTCAAGAATCATCAATCCACCATCACATGCATCATTAACAAGCTTCATATTTAGCATGCAATGGCATTAACACAAAATCCACCTAGGCCGAATATCATCCCCATGACATAGCAAAGATTTGAACCATGGGCTAATTAGAACTCAAGCTAGCAACTAAAACATGCATGAATCTCATGGCACAACCTCAAACATACCTTGATCTAGATACAAGTATGGCCAAACCTCCTCCTAATCCTCTTCCAAACCAAACATGAAGCAAGAACTCCTTCCTCCTTCCTTAGAATTTTCGGCCAAAAGAAGATGAAAAAGGATGAACAAAATTTTTCTTTTCTTTTCTTTAACTCACGGCAATGGGGGGGAAACAACCACACATTTTTTTTGTTTCCATTTCTTTATTACCCATACTCCTTATTTTATTTTTCCTAACATACCTCACTAACATAACATGTTTGTGACATGTTTCCACTCATAGCATGGCCGACCACTATACCTTAATTTGGGTAAATTGACATGCAAACCCATCATTTTCACAATATGCATTAATAGGCCACTTTGCATTTGCCTAGCACATTTCAAAATTTTCTCACATAAGTCCTATTTGATAAAATTCACTTACAATTAACAAAATTCAAACACGAAATTTTCACACATGCACATGTACATATAATGAGCATCAATTATGACGGTTAATTATTTTTATGACTCGATTTAGTGGTCCCGAAACCACTTCCTGACTAGGGTCAATTTTGGGCTGTCACAACTCTCCCCCACTTAAGAAATTTTCGTCCCCGAAAATCTTACCGGTAAATAGGTTTGGGTATCGTTCTTTCATCGAGCTCTCGGTTTCCCAAGTAGCTTCCTCGATCCCGTGTTTGAGCCATAACACCTTAACTAACGGAACCCTTTTGTTTCGCAACTCTTTCACTTCACGAGCTAGGATAGGAATCGGTTCTTCTTCATAACTCAAGTCAGATTGAATTTCAACTTCTGAGGGATTAATCACATGTGACGGATCGGATCTATAACGTCGAAGCATCGAAACATGAAAGACATCGTGAATCTTTTCAAGTTCAGGGGGCAAAATCAATCTATACGCAACCGGACCAACTCGTTCGGAGATTTCGTACGGCCCAATGAATCTCGGGCTCAACTTGCCCTTACGGCCAAATCTGAGTACCTTTTTCCAAGGCGAAACTTTAAGAAACATTTTATCTCCCACCTGATATTCAATGTCTTTTCGTTTCAAATCCGCATACGATTTTTGACGATCTGTGGCTGCCTTCAGACTTTCACGGATTACCTTTACTTTCTGTTCGGCATCTTTAATCAAATCAACTCCGAAAATTTTACTTTCACCGAGCTCGGTCCAAAACAATGGTGTACGGCATTTACGACCGTACAAAGCCTCGTAAGGTGCCATCTTAATACTTGATTGAAAACTATTGTTGTAAGCGAATTCAATCAAAGGTAAATACCGTTCCCATGAACTACTGAACTCGAGGATGCAACATCTCAACATATCCTCAAGTATCTGAATTATCTGCTCAGATTGACCATCGGTTTGGGGGTGAAAAGCAGTGCTAAAATGCAGCTTGGTACCCAAAGTTTCTTGCAATTTCCTCCAAAATCGTGAGGTGAATCTCGGATCTCTATCCGACACGATAGAAATAGGTACCTCGTGTAATCTCACAATCTGAGAAACGTACAATTCAGCTAGTTTATCCAATGAAAAATCCGTACGCACGGGGATAAAGTGAGCCGACTTAGTCAGTCTATCGACAATAACCCAAATCACATCTTTCTTACTTGCTGACAATGGCAGCCCGGACACAAAGTCCATTGTGACTCGATCCCATTTCCACTTGGGTATCATGATCGGCTGAAGTAATCCTGAAGGCACTTGATGTTCTGCTTTCACTTGTTGACATATTAAACATCTCGAAACAAAGTCGGAGATGTCTTGTTTCATACCATGCCACTAAAACCGACGTTTCAAATACATTTTCGTACTCCCCGGGTGAATTGACATTCGGCTACAATGGGCTTCGTTCAGAATCATCGAAATGAGTTCCGAATTCCTTGGAACACACAAACGACTTCTGAACCTCAAACAATCATCATCATCAATTTGAAACTCCGATTCCTTGTTCGGAACACACTCAGCCCGTTTTGCAACCAATTCATCATCAACTTTCTGGGCTTCACGAATTTGATGAATCAATAATGGTTTGGCTTTTAATTCAGCTACTAACACATTGTCGGGTAGAACAGACAAGTGCACATTCATCGCTCGTAAAGCAAACAATGATTTCCGGCTTAAGGCGTTCGCAACCACATTAGCCTTTCCCGGGTGGTAATCAATGACAAGCTCGTAATCTTTCAACAACTCAAGCCAACGTCTTTGTCGCAGATTTAAGTCTCTTTGAGTCATCAAATATTTGAGACTTTTGTGATCCGAAAATACATGGCACTTTTCACCAAATAAGTAATGTCGCCATATTTTTAAAGCAAATACGATGGCAGCTAGTTCAAGATCATGGGTAGGATAATTTTTCTCATGTGGCTTTAATTGTCTCGACGCATAGGCCACCACTCAACCTTCTTGCATCAATACGCAACCCAACCCAAGTAGGGATGCGTCACTATAAATGACAAACTCTTTGCCTGATTCGGGTTGCACTAAAATTGGAGCTTCAGTCAAATAAGTTTTCAGTTGATCGAAACTTTTCTGACATTTCTCCGTCCATTCGAACTTAACATCCTTTTGAAGTAGCTTCGTCATTGGTGTGGCTATCATCGAGAAACCTTTGACAAATCGTCGGTAATAACCGGCGAGTCCCAAAAAGCTCCAAACCTCAGTAATATTTCTCGGAGGTTTCCAGTTAAGTATGGCTGAAATTTTGTTCGGGTCAACTCGAATACCCGATGCGGATACCACATGACCCAAGAAGCTAACCTCTCTTAACCAGAACTCACACTTACTGAACTTAGCATATAACTGCTTATCCCGCAAAATTTGCAACACTAGTCTCAGGTGCTCAGCATGTTCAGTCTCATCTCTTGAATAGACCAAGATGTCATCAATGAACACAACTACGAACCGATCCAAATATGGTCTGAAGATCCGATTCATCAAATCCATAAATACCGCAGGGGCATTAGTGAGCCCAAACGGCATCACTAATAATTCGTAGTGACCATATCTCGTTCTGAAGGCAGTTTTGGGTATGTCCGAATCTCGAATTCGCAACTGATAATAGCCCGATCTCAAATCTATTTTTGAGAACACTGAGGCTCCTTTTAGTTGATCAAACAAATCATCAATACGCGGTAACGGATATTTATTCTTTATCGTCACTTTATTCAGTTGACGATAGTCAATTGACAACCTCATGGTTCCGTCCTTCTTTTTCACGAACAATACTGGTGCACCCCAAGGTGAGAAACTTGGTCGAGCAAAACCTCTATCCGTCAATTCTTGCAACTGAGCTTTCAACTCATTTAACTCGGTTGGTGCCATGCGATACGGAGCTATCGAAATCGGCATAGTCCCAGGTACAAGCTCAATACCAAACTCTATCTCCCGAACAGGTGGTAAACCCGGTAATTCTTCAGGAAAAACATCCGGGTATTCACAAACCACCGGCACAGATTCGGGTTTCTTTTCTAATTCTTTGTCATCAAGTACATACACAAGGTATGCTTCGCACCCTTTTCTTACATATTTCTGGGCCAACATTGAGGATATTACAGCTGACAACCCCTTTAAGTCCGTAAAGTCAACTCGGATCATCTCGTTATTTGCGCACCTCAAATCAATAGTCTTGCTTTTGCAATTCACAACCGCATCATGCGCGGTCAACCAATCCAAACCAAGAATAACATCAAATTCATCAAACGGCAAAAGCATCAAGTCCGCCGGAAAACAGGAACCTCGAATTACTAGGGGACATTTCTTACACACTTTGTCGACAAGCACGTAACGACCCAAGGGATTTGACACCCGAATTACGAACTCAGTAGACTCAATAGGTAAAGTCTTACTGGATGCTAAGGTTTCACATATGTAAGAATGAGTAGAACCGGGGTCAATCAAAGCAATTACATTAGTATCAAAGAGAGTAAAAGTACCGGTAATAACATCAGGCGAAGAAGCATCCTCGCGGGCACGTATAGCATAAGCTCTAGTAGGCGCACGAGCCTCGGATCTGGCCGTAGCATCTCTAGATCCTCTCTGACCACCACTAGCATTGCCCGTATTTCCAGATGGTCTACCTTGAGCAGTGGTAGCACCCGATTTCCCACTCTGATTTACATTCTGTTCAGACAACCTCGGGCAATCTTTAATGAAGTGGTCAACTGATCTGCACTTGTAACAGGAGCGGTCAGGGAATCTACAACTCCCTGAATGCCATTTACCGCAATATCGACATTTCGTTCTGTCTCAACGTTCATTCCCAACACTGGCGACCGAAGTGCCTTGTGTACCCACAGGGGGTCGATCACGATCTCGTCTAAAAAGGCCCGAAGTGCCTCTATACCGCCCACATCATCTCGAAATTTCTTCGATGCCTGTTGAAGAGACTTTCCCGAGGATCTTTTACGAAACTCTCCAGTTCCCACATCAACTTTTTGTTTTTCTTTTCTAAGCTCTTCGGCTTTACAAGCTCGCTTGACAAGTACTACGAACTCTCGTATTTCAAGAATGCCCACGAACATTTTTATATCTTCATTCAGCCCATCCTCGAAGCGTTTACACATGGTAGCCTCGGACGAAACACATTCCCGAGCGTACCTACTAAGTCTAACAAATTTTCGCTCGTAATCAGTAACTGACATAGAACCTTGCTTAAGCTCAAGAAATTCCTTCCGTTTTTGATCAACAAATCTCTGACTGATATACTTTTTCCGAAACTCAGTTTGGAAAAACTCCCAAGTTACTTGCTCTCGGGGCACAACAGAAGTCAGAGTACTCCACCAATAGTAGGCAGAATCGCGTAGCAAGGAGATAGTACACTTTAGGCATTCATCGGGTGTACAAGATAGCTCATCGAGTACCCGGATAGTGTTGCCCAACC
Organism: Gossypium hirsutum; assembly: GCF_007990345.1. Taxonomy (NCBI): domain Eukaryota; kingdom Viridiplantae; phylum Streptophyta; class Magnoliopsida; order Malvales; family Malvaceae; genus Gossypium; species Gossypium hirsutum. The sequence continues at coordinate 28,579,676 of NC_053444.1, forward strand.
AAAATTCAGCTTGCTCGGCATCGTCGCTATCCGTAGCTTTAAATTCAGTAGCCCCATGTTTTTGGATTCTGTCAACTGGGGGCTTATTTGACCTTATTTGGTCAGTTTCCGGAGGTATTGTAGGTGCGGGGGTGGTATTAGTCGGGAATGGAGGTTGTGGAACAGCCGTATTAGTTCGAATGTATTGGTTGAACCAATCATTCATCATGCTATAGAAAGCTTGTCTAGCTTCATCATTCGGGTTACTAGCATTAGGTTGAGAGTCCGCCGGCGCTGTCCCTTGTGCGGGAGCAGGCGCTACACTCTCAAGATCATCAGCTACCACTCGGTCGGGATCGGGATCCATTACTATAAATAAACACATTTACAATTGTAAAAAATCACCACACTATCAAATAATCACATAAAATGGCATGTATAGCTAGACCCAACGCATTACGGTAGTCCTAGAATCGACTAAACCGTAGCTCTGATACCAATCAAATGTAACACCCCGAAACCGAGACCGTCACCGGAGTCGAACACGAGGTGTTAACAGACTTTAACCACTTATAAACAAATTTCCCAGAAACTGCCAATCTGCGTACTAGTCGCTTTAAAAATCATATATTGAGTTCAGAAACTCGGAATCCAGTTCCGTAAATTTTCCATGAAACTAGACTCATATGCCCATCTACATATTTTTTTCTTTACAGAGAATCAAGGAGACGGAGTAAGCAATTTTATGCTTAGTAAGTTTTGAGCAAGGGATTCCAGCACAACAAAAGTATAGCATTCATGTAGCTAAACGGATAATTTCATATGCACAATTTTTCAATATCATACTTACTTCACATTACCAACCCTTTTATTCATACACAAAGATCAACTTAGCCAAAGGCCGGTAGCTCATTTATCAACTGAGCGAATACTTATTTGTAAGGGCTCAACTAATTCAAAGCACATACGAAACATACCTTAATGTTGGGATGTTTCAAGCGTATTAACTGAAATTTTTACAGCAAGATCATTCATTCCCAAATCACGTACCTTCGGAATTTAACCGGATATAGCTACTCGTTCAAATGCCTTCGGGACATAGCCCGGTTATAGTAACTCGCACAAATGCCTTCGGGACTTAACCCGAATTTAGTAACTCGCACAAATGCCTTCGGGACTTAACCCGGATTTAGTAACTCGCACAAATGCCTTTGGATCTTAGTCCAGATTTAGTAACTCGTACAAATGCCTTCGGATCTTAGTCCGGATATGGTCACCTAGCACAAAGCCTTCGGGACTTAGCCCGGACATCATTCAAATAACCATGCACATTTAACAATAAATCATGGCACATTCGTATTTCATTTTCGTTAGCAAAACTCAAACACAAGACACTTATCATTCTTGCAATTTCGGCTCAATAGCCACACACAAAGAGCATGATTTTGATTTGCTTAAAACATGATCTAATCAAATCATAATTTAAGCTCTTTTACTCAAGAACTTACCTCAGATGTTGTTGAACTATTCCGATGGCTACTCGACCACTTTTTCCTTTCCCTTATCCAACTGGGGTCCTCTAAGCTCTTGAGCTAATTCAAACAAATTTAACTCATTAAAGTCTCATTTTGCTAGCTTATGGCCGAATATGACAAGGAGTTTGATAGGTCATATGGCCACCCTTTTAGCTCAAATACACAATGGTCATACGCATTTTTAATCACATCAAGCAATTTAATACAATTCATTCGAACATCAAAAGAGAAGCTCAAGGTACTTAGCCCATATATACATTAGACATTAGAGTCACATGTGTACGAAATCACGAATCGAATTCAACATACTAGCTAATATTTCCCCTTAGCCGAATTTTCTAAGTCAAGCTAAAGCCATCAATAGGCTACCTATGGCCGAACATACACATAGCTTATGTACTTATTCATGTGGCCGAACATACATGTCTATGTTGGGGCCGATTGCAACACTTAATACATTCTACAAGTATGGTTACTTGTATTGACTAAACACCATTTTGTTTCAAGTTCAAAACTTGGCTAATAAACACATATATACACTAGTAAAGCATCCTCTCCCTTTCCATCAATTTAACACATGCATTACTCATTAATATACAAAAATTATATTCGGCTTTAGCACACAACTTGCTAGCCGATTCTTCTCCATCTAGCAATCAATGCACATATGTGCTCACTCAAAAATGCTAAAAAGAAGATTCAAGAATCAGCAATCCACCATCACATGCATCATTAACAAGCTTCATATTTAGCATGCAATGGCATTAACACAAAATCCACCTAGGCCGAATATCATCCCCATGACATAGCAAAGATTTGAACCATGGGCTAATTAGAACTCAAGCTAGCAACTAAAACATGCATGAATCTCATGGCACAACCTCAAACATACCTTGATCTAGATACAAGTATGGCCAAACCTCCTCCTAATCCTCTTCCAAACCAAACATGAAGCAAGAACTCCTTCCTCCTTCCTTAGAATTTTTGGCCAAAAGAAGATGAAAAAGGATGAACAAAATTTTTCTTTTCTTTTCTTTAACTCACGGCAATGGGGGGGGAAACAACCACACATTTTTTTTTGTTTCCATTTCTTTATTACCCATACTCCTTATTTTATTTTTCCTAACATACCTCACTAACATAACATGTTTGTGACATGTTTCCACTCATAGCATGGCCGGCCACTATGCCTTAATTTGGGTAAATTGACATGCAAACCTATCATTTTCACAATATGTATTAATAGGCCACTTTGCATTTGCCTAGCACATTTCAAAATTTTCTCACATAAGTCCTATTTGATAAAATTCACTTACAATTAACAAAATTCAAACACGAAATTTTCACACATGCACATGTACATATAATGAGCATCAATTATGACGGTTAATTATTTTTATGACTCGGTTTAGTGGTCCCGAAACCACTTCCCGACTAGGGTCAATTTTGGGCTGTCACAAAAGGGCAGCTTGATAGCTTCTTGTTCGAACTCTACTTTGTTTGCTGGCGAGCTCACATTAGTCTCAGACTACGTCAACTGGGGACGTTGATACAAACTCGCATACGGAAGTAATTGAAATGGTCGATCGTCAAATTAAGTAGTTCTTGTTTTTAATTCAGCAAATTGGATAAGTTATAAAAATAGTTATTTAGGAAGTGAAAAAAAAAACAAAGTAAATATGATGGATAGATGGTATATTGAACACAAAACAAGAATGAACCCGTAACAAAGGTTAAGGACCCGATTCTTAAATGTTTTAAGGTGATTGGCGGAATATAGGATAGAACCGAGACCCACTATCTAGGGAGATAAGAACCTACCGTATAGGTGAATGCCACACTCAAAAGTGATAAGTTCAAGAATGGAGATAGGTTGAATCCACTATCAATGCTAGATAAGTCAGATCAAATCACCAAGAACAATTGAGAGTGAAAACTCACAAAGTCTGAAATATTTCATAAAATATCAAGATGAATAAAGTTGAACAAGTAACCTTCAAAAGGTGTACAAAACAACTATTTATAGGCTGAATATGTTCCAGCCAAATGGACTCAAAGCAATCAGCTTAATTACACTTAATTGAACTCAAATGGCTGTTGAAATAACCAAAAAGTCATTTGGAAACTTCTGTGCATAGGTGATGCCAATGGGCAGGTTGTTTAGTCTTCCAATTCAGCTAATAATTGGCACTAATGAGCTTAAATGAGTTTGTTCAATGTTTGATCAGCTGAAGACATTATGAGCAGTCGTTAATTCCTACTTGGGCAGCCAAGTAAGCAGCAGCCAAATTAATTGCAGTTTAAGTGTATGAGTCTATATCAATCAATTAGAAAGTGTATGAACCGTAACTACCAAAGAATCCTAATTGCACTAGGAATCCAAAAAGTGACGAGACACCAATTGATTTGTGTTGCACCGAGGAAGAATTGTGCACACTTTTAAATCCTACTAACACAAGAAACAAGAAGGTGTTAGATAGTGTAAAGGAATAATAAATGCAAAACAATTGAAATCCTACAGCTAAGAATCAATAAAAATTGCTGACACCCAAAAACCTGAAAAAAACTACGGAGTAACTTGACAACTTCGTTCGAGGTGTTCCCAATCTCCAAAAATCACGAAATTTAAATTGGACTGTCCTTAAATATTTTATTTTTGATCTGGAAAGTTTTGGCCCTAAACTCAACCCACTGAATATTTTTTTAATTTTTATTTGATTTCTTATTTTTCAATTTTTTTGACTTTTTTGACTGATTTTTTTGCAGGAAATATTTTTTAATATTCTATCACAGTGCCAAAAATATGCATATAAAATTTTAGACCAATCAGACAATGTTTACCCACTCAAATGAATTTTTTTCCAAAAATTTTTCTGGGTAAAAAACTGCTATTTACTATTTTTAAAAGGAGATCAGTTTAGAAATCAACCAAGAACACCCAAAACTCCCAAAATCTGATACCAAATGATAGAGGGTTGCGCGTGGACCAAGATCGAGTTGTCAAGTCACGGGAAACTCCTATGAACACGCTAAACGCTCGGATCTGAAACGAAAACAAAAATCAATCAGATCTATAAACAAATGCCCTAAAACATGGAAGAACCAGCCAAGAATCGAAAACACTTATTAATAGCTATTCTTGGGAGTCAAGAACATGAAATTGAACTTTAAAAGAGATTCCAAATAGCTGAATCTGATAGGTAAACACGAAACGGAAACAAATCAAACTCAACAGACCACAAAAATCAAATTGAAGTAGATCTAGGGTTTGTGCGGCAAGAAAAAATGAAATTATGAATCAAGAATGATTCTTGATGCCCAAGAATGTTGTGGACTTTTCCAAACCAAATCTGAAAAGAATAACACCAAAAACAACAAATTAAACTCAAATGTCCAGCAAAACGAATTGAATCAGAACTAGGATGATTGGACGGCAAGATCAATTGAAAAGGATGGCTAAGGAACATTTCTTGCTGCCAAGAAGGGTGCCTATCAGATTCTTGAAAAGTGTAATGGCTGGAAATGCAACAAAAGAGATTAAAACAAGTTCATCAATAAATCGACACAAGAAGAAAATTTAAAGAGGAATAAATAGCAAGAAAAATAAAGAAAAGTCCTAAGAAGCCTTGAAATCGAGAAAGATTTCACAACTCCCTTCAAACGGCTCTAATCCCCCCTCCAATAGGGAACAATGGCAAGAAGAAGGCTGAAGATGTCTCCCACAATCAAAAAGATTGTTAAAACTACTTCTAAAGAAAACTCAAGAGAAAATTCTTGGAGAAAACTCAAAGAGAATTTTCACTCAACAAAATCTGATTTCAATGTATAATTCAATGTGTTTTTCATAAGGTGGCCGGCCAAGCCTTATTCTAGGCCATCTAACTATTTTCCTAATCCTATTAGGAAACTAAAAAAAACCTAATTATTAATGTAATACTCAATTTTAGCCCGGGCTCACAAAAAAAATCCAAAGTAATATCATTTGGCCCGATCGGAATTGCCCATTACTTGAAAAGGTTGAAGGTCCATCTACAAGCTTATGGAAACATAATCTTCAGGGATATGCAATCTTAGATATGGTATGCAATCTTAGATATAATATATAATCTTAGATATGATATGCAATCTTAGATATGATATATAATCTTAGATATGATATGCAATCTTAGAAGATATGATTTTGTAATCTTAGAGATTTAATTTGTAGATACCCTTTAATCTCAGCCGTTGATGTAATTGATCTGTACCGTTGGATTTGGGGAGGCTCAACTATAAATAGAGGCCTCTCCCTTCATTGTAAATGAGGGAAAAAAAAGAAAGACAAGAAAAGGAGGAATAAAAAAGAGAACGATTGGCAGTTTTTTAAAGGTGGCTTAATATTTTTTTCTTTTGATTATTTTTTACTTATTTATGATTTTAAAAAAAGGGAGAAGGTGATACAACTGCAAATTTTATTTATTTTATTTAGCCCCTCCGCCTTTTAATGTTTTTGTAATTAAGATTTTTTTTAATTTACCCTTTTATTTATTTTTATTTCAATTTGGTCTAATTTGAATAGCGTCGTTTAGAGGAGAAGGGAAAATTGCCCTTCCAGCCCGTCTATGTAATTCGAGCGTTCAAGTAAGTCCTCCAGACTTTATTTATTTGCAAATTTACCTCGGATCTTTATTGGCGATCCGATTTAGTCAATTTTCATATTTTCTTTAAAAATCAATATTTTTGATAATGCAATTGTATTCTTTTAATTTTTATTTTATAATTCTCATATGCAATTATTATTATTTTTTATATGTGTATTTAAGCATGTATTTATGTTTTTTTATACTAAAATTTTCGCATACTTATATTTTATATACACATGTTTAATTTATTTAATTAATTTTAATATTATATTAATTGTTTAAAACTTATGTATTTTTTTATGTGTACAGGTATATTTTTTTATTCGCTTATTAATTTATGTTTGCATATTTTTATTATTATCTTGCCTATTTATTTGATATTTTGCACGTCATTATTTTGTTTATTTATTTGTTTATTCATATTATTTCTATGAAATTGTTGTATTTATCATTGATATCTGTTTAAGGGGCATTCATTCACATATTCAACATAACATTACCCTATCTCTTATTTAATTTTAAAATAAAACGCTTCAAAATAGAGGTAATACTCGTATTTAGGATTTCTCAAGGAAATTGAGCCCTAACGTATTGGGTTCCGATTTTTTGAAAATCTAACAATCGAGGGTTTCTCTTTAATCAAAAAAAATAAGGACTCATTATTGGGAATTCAACACGTTCTGTCCTAACGTATTGAATGTGACGCATTGATTTCTCGAAATGAATATTTTTTTAAAAAATAATAAAGGAAATATTTCGAGTTTGGGATTTTAGAGGAATTGTGCCCTAACGTATTGGGTCGCGATTTCGTAAATCTTGAATAAACGGATATTCTTTTACATTTTTTATTGCACTAGTATTTTGCCCTAATTCATTTTTAGGGAAAATTAGAATGTCGTGCCCTAACGTATTGGGTGTGGTATTTTATTTCCCTAAAATGATAAGGGTCTTAATACGTAACGTTTTAAGTTTTTGCTAAGGATTACGATTTTCAAATTTTTGACATTAAGACATTAATTAATTAACTAGGTACCAATTTTTGGGCGTAATGAGGGTGCTAATCCTTCCTCATACGTAACCAACTCCCGGACCCGTTTTTCTAAAATTTGTAGACCAAAGTCATTTTTAGTTGACCCAATCACACCTTAATAAAAGATTGGTGGCGACTCCCAATTTTCATTTTTTAAAGTCGACAACCTAAAATTTTTGGTTTTTTCAAAAAAATGGTTTCGACAGCTTGGCGACTCCGCTGGGGAACTTAAGAGAGTCGAGCCACAAAGTTGATTAATTCTTGTCTTATAGTCGAGAAAATATTTTTTATAAAAAAAACTCATGACATCCTTCATTATCTTCTTGTTTAAATATTGTTTGCATTATACATTCCATGAGCTGAAAAATTTTACCCTTTTAAGTGGGAGTGAGAAGCTATGCCTTCGTGAGGTTTTCACCTCCGTGCAGCCATAGGGAAATGTATTCCCCTGAACTGAACTCGGTCCATATGAGCCTATAAGGGGTGAAGATCGAGGAATCTGCTGGTTCGGGTACCTTTGCCCTAGAAGCCGAACTTCATGTAGTGAACTTTAGGAATCCACCTTAGGTAGAACTATACTAAACCCTAGTAGATATCCTAGTAGGTGTTTTACTCTTTTTTGATTATATTCTATGTTTATATTCGATACTGACTTTTTGTGTTTTATTTTGATTGCATGACATGACATTTCATTTCATCATAAAAAAGGAGGTGTTAATTCACGTTCAGTTGCTAAATAGAGAGTTTGTCATAAGGAAATAGGTTTCTTGATAAAGTGGATGACAATATGGTTGTCCGAATATGGTCCAAGAACACGTGATAAGAGAAGGATGATAATTTAATGGAAGACTACACGACTATGGCTCCCTTGCCCAAGGATTCAAGATGACAAAGATTATTTGAGAGCTGCAGAACCTTCTTAAAGAGAAGCCAACGAGCATCACGAGGATAAGTGAGCAACAAGTTACGACCTGGATCGAGCAAAAAAGGAGATAGAAGAGACGTTTTTTAAAGAGTTCATGATATTTATCTTAATGCTCGAATGAAGAAGAGGATCGAATATCTCTACCTATGAGGGCAAGGCCATATAAATATCCATTTTATGTAAAGAGATTTGTTTTCTAGTAAAGTTTTCTAAATGGAATTAAATCAGAATCAACGTCACTTTATACATTCATTTCATGCATTCGCATTACATGATATCATAGCATTAAAATTCTTCAAAAATTCTAATTAATTTAAATCACTGCTCAGTTAATCTGGAAACCAACCAGCCTACTAAACACCGCTACGGTACTCGATCAAAAACTAAGGATATGGATCAATGGATGGAAAGACTAGAATAATCCCAAAAGGAAATGCAAGAGCAACTTCAAAAGCAAATGAATGAGCAGCAAAAAATGATAGACAAAATGATGGAATCTCAAGGGAGTATGATGGCTCAGTTAACTTAATGGTTCAACAAAGGAACTGATAAAGGAAAAGGCTTTGTGCTCAATATTGAAGAAGGAGACAATGAGGGACCTGTTTATTCCCCAGAACTTACCTCTCAACAAGCGGAGGTATATCCGTGCAAATCCTCTATTACCATCAACCCTCAGGGCGGTGCTGTAACACTAATGAACTTTCAAGCTAGATCAGGCTTTAACCCTGGAGACAACCTTGCTAATCCCGCTATCCTTGACTTTGATGAGACAGTTGAGAAAATGATTGGTGAATTGCCGAAATAGCTCAAAGAAAGTACAAATGGCTGGAGGAAAAACTTAGAGCGATAGAAAGTACTGAGGGCTACCATGGAATTGACGCTAAAGAATTGAGCTTGGTTCCAGATTTAGTACTCCCTTATAAATTCAAAATGCCTGAGTTTGAGAAGTACAATGGAACTAGTAGCCCTGAAGCTCATGTTGCCATGTTTTGTAGGCGAATGACTGGGTATGTTAATAATGACCAACTACTGATACATTGTTTCTAGGATAGCCTCGCGGGGCAGCATCCAAGTGGTACAATCAATTGAGCCGTACCTAGATTAATTCATGGAGAGATCTACCACAGGCGTTCTTAAAACAGTATAGCCATGTGACTGACATGGTACCTGATAGAATTACTCTTCAGAACATGGAGAAGAACCCTGGTGAAAGTTTCAGGCAATATGCACAGAGATAGAGGGAGGTTGCCATCCAAGTTCAGCCATCTCTTCTAGAAAGAGAGATGACGATGCTTTTCGTTAATACATTGAAGGCCCCATTCATCACACATATGTTAGGGAGTGCAACAAAAAGCTTTTCTGACATAATCATGAATGGTGAAATGATTAAAAGCACCATAAGGAGCGGAAAGATTGATGCTGGAGGAAATAACAGAAGGCAAGCCTCAAAAGAAAAGGAAAATGAGGTGAATAGCGTGAATACATACGGAAAACCGATTGCTAATCAACAGAGTTCATCAAGACAAGAATTAGGTGTGAAGCCAGGTACTGAAAAGCTCTAGTTCATGCCAATTTCAATGTCGTACAAAGAGCTGTATCAAAGCTTATTCAATGTGCATGTTGTTTCTCCTTTACATGTGAAGCCTCCACAGCCCCCGTATCCCAAATGGTATGATGCAAGTGCACAATGTGATTATCATGCAGGAATTACGGGACATTCTATAGAAAATTGCATTACCTTTAAAAAAGTGGTTGAAAGGCTTATCGGTATGGGCGTTGTCAAATTTGGCAATTCATCTAGTGCAGAAAATCCGCTACCCAATCACATTTGATAATGGGGGTGAATGGGATGTATGAAGAAATGTTGAGAGGCGTTCACATCAATGCCATTTTTGAAGACAGAATTTGCAAGGGTCCTTGAAGATTTTCTCCCTTATCAACTTAGAAGTGTTCTAAGTAATTGAACTGTGGAAGAAATCTCTGTAGGTTTTTAGAGCTTATTTAGAGTAATGTTCAGAAAAATTTTGTTATTTTTAACCTAAAAATAATAAAAATTCCTTTGCAAAATAAGCTCATGTCTAAACGTCATTATTCTAATAAAATACATCTTTGCATTCATTTTTGAGCCAATATGTTTTATAATCATTCTTTTGGATTTTCTTCCACATTCATAATTATATTGTACAAATAATCATTCTTAAATCCGTACATTCTTTGTATATTCTTTTGTACTTACTATAGATCCCTGGATATCAACGACATGAGTGACGCTGCTACAGACTCAGAATCTCCTTTTAAGCGAGACATGTGTTTAGAGGGATCTCATGACTTTGAAGATGACATAGATTGTAGCTTATTTTCAGACCTGTTAAGGATGGTAGAACAAGTTGAGAAACGGATCTTACCCTACAAAGAATCATTGGGATACTTGACTTCTCCATATGTGGGGCATAAAGGTCATTTGGTCAATCTAGCCAAAAGAGTCTGACGATCATTGATTCATCTTTGTGGTTGTCAATTACTTTACTAAATGGGTGGAAGCTGCTTCATATGTCCATGTCACAAAGTCGACAGTTAGCAAATTCGTGAAAAATCAGTATGGAATGCCAAAAGGATCATATCTGACAATGTACTAAACAACAGCACAATATCAAAAGTTTGCAGTCTGTTCATGATTAATGCCATATCGCCAAAAAGGGGATGACAAAAAAAAACAAAAAAACAAAAAAAAAACAAAATCTACCAGGGCAATGTCTTTCTTTTGGGTCCATTGCGATTTTGCCTATTGAAGACAAGATTCTTTCTCTCTGAGTTTTTGGATCCAATACCGATTGAGGAAGAATGTTCAAAGTTATCCGTCATGGTCAAATGCGCCAAAAGTAAATGATGCGAGCTCACAAAAAAGGTCCGCCCTAAAGAATTCCTTGAGAGGGACCTGGTATTGAAGAAGATCCTTTCCATACGAAAACAACTTCATCCCAAGCTAGGAAGGACCTTATGTGGAGGGCCTTATCCGGAAAAGCATCGACTTTGATCAGAAGGGATAACAAGGACATGCCTAATCTTACGAGTTCAGATTCAATAAAAAATATTTCAAAAAAAAGGGAGAGGCCAAGGTGAAAATCCGCAAAGGACGCCTTGAGACCAATGGGGATTTGAGTTGAAAACCCGAAAAGGGCGGTTCAAATATTGATCAAAATAGGGCATGAGGTGATCAGAGCAATTCGAATCTTGATCAAATTAGGGCATGTGGTGATCTAGTTATATCTGAATCAACAGGAAAGAGTAGGCAAAATCTTGGGGCATTGGCAGAGTACTACGGATCTCCTAAACACATGTCAAACTCAGAAGGATCTTCAAAAAGTTTGTACAGAGAAGCTCAAGCTGCGATATCTAGGGCACCCAATTTTCATACTATTGAATTTGTTATTCTTGGAATACTTCATTCTTTTCAAGATACACATTCCCAATCAATTTCTTTGTTATCCTTTTTTTACTATAATTTATTCTTATCCCTTGTTATGACCTTTTTGTAATCATGTTGCATTAGAATAATGATCAATGGACTAATAAAACTTTCACAAGGAAAGTTTTGCATATTACTCTAGAAGTTTCTAAATAATACAGGAGCCTGAAACAGGAGTATTATTTAGAACGCACCAGGTTTAAAGGTTGGAAATCTAAAACGGAAGAGTCTAAACTAGGACTTTCGCTTTGGATTTTGTTGTCAAAAACATTGGTTGAACAAAATAATAAGATGTCGTGTTGATGACAAAGCCTAAATCAACAACCAAGTAATGATCACCGGGCAATAGAAAGAGGTTGCCTCGGGAAGAGAGCCTTCATTTGCACATGAGCCTTTGGTATGACACCCTGAGAATGGTGTAAGAGACTAGAAAGATTTAGATCCTGTATCCTTAAATTGTGATAGGAGAGGATTGAAGAAAAGACATATACTTTTGGGTTACAGTGGGAGAACGATGGTATGAATTTTTGCACCCCAATGGATTAAACTTGGAGGTTCACAGTGGGGGGTAACCTGGCTAAATGTTTCTTCAGAAAAGCCAGTCAAGCAAGAAGGCGTTGTAGCACGCCAGTCAAAAAGCCTTAATAAACTTTGAGTAATGACAACCTAAGCGGGATCATTCTCGAAAAAATAAAAATTTGCATTCAAGCAAACACCATTCACACTTGTCTAGTTAGGAGCATTTGATGCATTTTGATCGTGTCATCCTAATCATTAGGCATAATTAGGTTCATTATACAGGTCATGTTCCCCAGAGAATAGATCAGTGAAAATGTGACAGCCCAAAATTGACCCTAGTCGGGAAGTGGTTTCGGGACCGCTAAACCGAGTCACCGAAATGTTTGAATGTGATATTTATTGTCTAGAATATGTAATTATGAATGTGTGAAAATTTCAAGCTTCGATTTAGTCGATTGCATGTGAAATTAGTCAATAGGACTTATGTGCGACATTTTTGAAATGTGATAGGTCGAAGCATAAGGACCCATTAGTGCGTGAAATAAAAAGGGGAGACTTGCATGTCAAATTCCCCCCTAATTAGTAGTGGCCGGCCATGACAAGCATGGTAGACCAAGTGTGATGGGCAAGACATGTCATAGACATGTTGTGTTGTTGCATCATGGGTGGAAAAAAATAAAATAAGGAGCATGGGCATAAAATAATGAAAGGGAATATGATGAAAACAAAAAAAAAAGTGTGTGGTTGTTTCCCCCCCCCATTGCCGTGAGTTAAAGAAAAGAAAAGAGAAAATTTTGTTCATCCTTTTTCATCTTCATTTGGCCGAAAATTCTAAGGAAGGAGGAAGGAGTTCTTGCTTCATGTTTGGTTTGGAAGAGGATTAGGAGGAGGTTTGGCCATACTTGTATCTAGATCAAGGTATGTTTGAGGTTGTGCCATGAGATTCATGCATGTTTTTAGTTGCTAGCTTGAGTTCTAATTAGCCCATGGTTCAAATCTTTGCTATGTCATGGGGATGATATTCGGCCTAGGTAGATTTTGTGTTAATGCCATTGCATGCTAAATATGAAGCTTGTTAATGATGCATGTGATGGTGGATTGATGATTCTTGAATCTTCTTTTTAGCATTTTTGAGTGAGCACATATGTGCATTGGTTGCTAGATGGAGAAGAATCGGCTAGCAAGTTGTGTGCTAAGGCCGAATATAATTTTTGTATATTAATGAGTAATGCATGTGTTAAATTGATGGAAAGGGAGAGGATGCTTTACTAGTGTATATATGTGTGTATTAGCCAAGTTTTGAACTTGAAACAAAAGGGTGTTTAGTCAATACAAGTGACCATACTTGTAGAATGTATTAAGTGTTGAAATCGGCCCCAACATAGACATGCATATTCGGTCATAGGAAGGAGATTGGTGTTGCATGTATTCGGTTAGAGGCAAGCATATTGATGTTTTTGTCTTGGCTTAGAAAATTCGGCCAAGGGGGAAAAATTAGCTAAAATGTTGAGTTTGATTCATGATTCCGTACATATGTGACTTTAATGTCTAATGTATAAATATGGGCTAAGTGCCTTGTGTTCCTCTTTTCGATGCTCAAATGATTAAATCAATTTATTTGTTTAATTAAGCTCAAGAGCAAAGGGGAACTAAATCCGATAAAGGGAAGGAAAAAGTGGTCGAATAGCTATCGGAATCATTCGACAACACCCGAGGTAAGTTCTTGAGTGAAAGAGCTTAAATTGTGATTTGATTAGATCATGTTTTAAGCAAATCAAAATCATGCTCTTTGTGTGTGGCTATTGAGCCGAAATTGCAAGAATGATAAGTGTCTTGTGTTTGAGTTTTGCTAACGAAAACGAAATACGAATGTGCCATGATTTATTGTTAAATGTGCATGGTTATTTGAATGATGTCCGGGCTAAGTCCCGAAGGCTTTGTGCTAAGTGACCATATCCGGACTAAGATCCGAAGGCATTTGTGCGAGATACTAATTCCGGGCTAAGCCCGAAGGCATTTGTGCGAGTTACTAAATCCAGGTTAAGTCCCGAAGGCAATTGTGCGAGTTACTATAACCGGGCTATGTCCCGAAGGCATTTGAACGAGTAGCTATATTCGATTAAATTCCGAAGGTACGTGATTTGGGAATGAATGATCTTGCTGTAAAAATTTCAGTAAATACTCTAGAAACATCCCAACATTGAGGTATGTTTCGTATGTGCTTGAATTTAGTTGAGCCCTTACAAATAAGTATTCGCTCAGTTGATAAACGAGCTACCGGCCTTTGGCTAAGTTGATCTTTTGTGTATGTACATAAGGGTTGGTAATGTGAAGCAAGTATGATATCGAAAATTTGTGCATATGAAATTATCCGTTTAGCTATATGAATGCTATACTTTTGCTGTGCTGGAATTCCTTGCTCAAAACTTACTAAGCATAAATTGCTTACTCCGTTTCTTTGATCCTCTGTTTTATAGATTTTGGTTCTCCAGCTATCGGACTCGGGATTTTGAAGTCGAAGTTGCCCACACTATCAAAGCCCCCCCTTTTGGTACAATTTTGGTTGAACTTCGAAATGGCATGTATAGGACTACCCGTTCGTTGTGCGTCATGGACCCTTTGGACTTGTATAATTTTGGATAGCCATGCGAAAATGGCTTATATATGTTTGAGTATAATGTTATAATCATTTGGTAGGGATATGGTTATTGAGAGGTGTGGATATGCTTGACAAGGATTGGCCATGGGAATGGTTAATCACTATCATAAATTGTGCTATTTATGCAAAAAGGGCTAGTTGAATCATGGAAACTATGAAATAGGTAAAGTCTACCTTAAAGGCAGATGCTAACAGCAGCAGTGATGTAGATTTGGAAAATCACTAAAAATAGTAGGAATGGAATTAAATAGTGAATAAATTATGTAAACGAACCTTGATGAATCTATTTTCATAGGAAAGTAAGGAAACAATCATACGGATAGTATGTTAAGAGATATTCAGGTTCTTGTGAGACAGGGCCAGAACGGTTTCTGGTTTTCCTGTCCCGAATTTGGAAATTCATTATAAATTAACCAGAGACAATTAGGAGTCAAGCCATATATTTATAGATTCCTCTCTGAGTCTAGTTTCAATAGAAACAAACTGCATCAGTATTGAAGCCCTGTAAAGGGAGATATCCAAGTCGTAATGCGCAAAGGTCAGTGTAGTCGATCCCTGTAACATGGGAGAATTTGACTAATAAACTGTACTAATTGGCCCAACCAAAAATTCTAGAAAAAAAATATGTAGATGGGCATATGAGTCTAGTTTCAGGGAAAATTTACAGAACTGGATTCCGAGTTTCTGTACTCAAGATATGATTTTTAAATTGACTAGTACGCAGATTGGCAGTGTCTGGGAAATTATTTTTAAAGTCTGTTAACACCTCGTGTTCGACTCCGGTGACGGTCTCGGGTTCGGGGTGTTACATTTGATTGGTATCAGAGCTACGGTTTAGTCGATTCTAGGACTACCGTAATGCGTTGGGTCTAGCTATACATGCCATTTTATGTGATTATTTGATAGTGTGGTGATTTCTGACAGTTGCAAATGTGTTTATTTATAGTAATGGATCCCGATCCCGACCGAGCGGTAGCTGATGATCTTGAGAGTGTAGCGCCTGCTCCCGCACAAGGGACAGCTCCGGCGGACTCTCAACCTAATGCTAGTAACCCGAATGATGAACCTAGACAAGCTTTCTATAGCGTGATGAATGATTGGTTCAACCAATACATTCGAACTAATACGGCTGTTCCACAACCTCCATTCCCGACTAATACCACCCCCGCACCTACAATACCTCCAGAAACTGACCAAATAAGGTCAAATAAGCCCCCAGTTGACAGAATCCGAAAACATGGGGCTACTAAATTTAAAGTTACGGGTAGCGACGATGCCGAGCAAGCTGAATTTTGGTTGGACAACACTATCCGGGTACTCGATGAGCTATCTTGTACACCCGATGAATGCCTAAAGTGTACTATCTCCTTGCTACGCGATTCTGCCTACTATTGGTGGAGTACTCTGACTTCTGTTGTGCCCCGAGAGCTAGTAACTTGGGAGTTTTTCCAAACTGAGTTTCGGAAAAAGTATATCAGTCAGAGATTTGTTGATCAAAAACGGAAGGAATTTCTTGAGCTTAAGCAAGGTTCTATGTCAGTTACTGATTACGAGCGAAAATTTGTTAGACTTAGTAGATACGCTCGGGAATGTGTTTCATCCGAGGCTATCATGTGTAAACGCTTCGAGGATGGGCTGAATGAAGATATAAAATGTTCGTGGGCATTCTTGAAATACGAGAGTTCGTAGTACTTGTCGAGCGAGCTTGTAAAGCCGAAGAGCTTAGAAAAGAAAAACAAAAAGTTGATGTGGGAACTGGAGAGTTTCATAAAAGATCCTCAGGAAAGTCTCTTCAACAGGCATCGAAGAAATTTTGAGATGATGTGGGCCGGTCTAGAGGCACTTCGGGCCTTTTTAGACGAGATCGTGATCGACCCCCTGTGGGTACACGAGGCACTTCGGTCGCCAGTGTTGGGAATGAACGTCGAGACAGAACGAAATGTCGATATTGCGGTAAATGGCATTCGGGGAGTTGTAGATTCCCTGACCGCTCCTGTTACAAGTGCGGATCAGTAGACCACTTCATTAAAGATTGCCCGAGGTTGTCTGAACAGAATGTAAATCAGAGTGGGAAACCGGGTGCTACCACTGCTCGAGGTAGACCATCTGGAAATACGGGCAATGCTAGTGGTGGTCAGAGAGGATCTAGAGATGCTATGACCAGATCCGAGGCTCGTGCGCCTGCTAGAGCTTATGCTATACGTGCCCGCGAGGATGCTTCTTCGCCTGATGTTATTACCGGTACTTTTACTCTCTTTGATACTAATGTAATTGCTTTGATTGACCCCGGTTCTACTCATTCTTACATATGTGAAACCTTAGCATCCAGTAAGACTTTACCTATTGAGTCTACTGAGTTCGTAATTCAGGTGTCAAATCCCTTGGGTCGTTACGTGCTTGTCGACAAAGTGTGTAATAAATGTCCCCTAGTAATTCGAGGTTCCTGTTTTCCGGCGGACTTGATGCTTTTGCTGTTTGATGAATTTGATGTTATTCTTGGTTTGGATTGGTTGACCGCGCATGATGCGGTTGTGAATTGCAAAAGCAAGACTATTGATTTGAGGTGCGCAAATAACGAGATGATCCGAGTTGAGTCTACGGACTTAAAGGGGTTGCCAGCTGTAATATCCTCAATGTTGGCCCAGAAATATGTAAGAAAAGGGTGCGAAGCATACCTTGCGTATGTACTTGATGACAAAGAATTAGAAAAGAAACCCGAATCTGTGCCGGTGGTTTGTGAATACCCGGATGTTTTTCCTGAAGAATTACCGGGTTTACCACCTGTTCGGGAGATAGAGTTTGGTATTGAGCTTGTACCTGGGACTACGCCGATTTCGATAGCTCCGTATCGTATGGCACCAACCGAGTTAAAAGAGTTGAAAGCTCAGTTGCAAGAATTGACGGATAGAGGTTTCGCTCGACCAAGTTTCTCACCTTGGGGTGCACTAGTATTGTTCGTGAAAAAGAAGGACGGAACCATGAGGTTGTGCATTGACTATCGTCAACTGAATAAAGTGACGATAAAGAAAAAATATTCGTTACCGCAGATCGATGATTTGTTCGACCAACTGAAGGGAGCCTCAGTGTTCTAAAAAATAGATTTGAGATCGGGCTATTATCAGTTGCGAATTCGAGATTCAGACATACCCAAAACTGCCTTCAGAACGAGATATGGTCACTACGAATTCTTAGTGATGCCGTTTGGGCTCACTAATGCCCCTACGGTATTTATGGATTTGATGAATCGGATCTTCAGACCATATTTGGATCGGTTCGTAGTTGTGTTCATTGATGACATCTTGGTCTATTCAAGAGATGAGACCGAACATGCTGAGCACCTGAGACTAGTGTTGCAAATTTTGCAGGATAAGCAGTTATATGCTAAGTTCAGTAAGTGTGAGTTCTGGTTAAGAGAGGTTAGCTTCTTGGGTCACGTGGTATCCGCATCAGGTATTCGAGTTGACCCGAACAAAATTTCAGCCATACTTAACTGGAAACCTCCAAGAAATATTACCGAAGTTCGGAGCTTCCTGGGGTTCGCCGGTTATTACCGACGATTTGTAAAAGGTTTCTCGATGATAGCCACACCAATGACGAAGCTACTTCAAAAGGATGTTAAGTTCGAATGGACGGAGAAATGTCAGAAAAGTTTCGATCAACTGAAAACTTATTTGACTGAAGCTCCAATTTTAGTGCAACCCGAATCAGGCAAAGAGTTTGTCATTTATAGTGACGCATCCCTACTTGGGTTGGGTTGCGTATTGATGCAAGAAGGTCGAGTGGTGGCCTATGCGTCGAGACAATTAAAGCCACATGAGAAAAATTATCCGACCCATGACCTTGAACTAGCTGCCATCGTATTTGCTTTAAAAATATGGCGACATTACTTATTTGGTGAAAAGTGCCATGTATTTTCGGATCACAAAAGTCTCAAATATTTGATGACTCAAAGAGACTTAAATCTGCGACAAAGACGTTGGCTTGAGTTGTTGAAAGATTACGAGCTTGTCATTGATTACCACCCGGGAAAGGCTAATGTGGTTGCGGACGCCTTAAGCCGGAAATCATTGTTTGCTTTACGAGCGATGAATGTGCACTTGTCTGTTCTACCCGACAATGTGTTAGTAGCTGAATTAAAAGCCAAACCATTATTGATTCATCAAATTCGTGAAGCCCAGAAAGTTGATGATGAATTGGTTGCAAAATGGGCTGAGTGTGTTCCGAACAAGGAATTGGAGTTTCAAATTGATGATGATGATTGTTTGAGGTTCAGAAGTTGTTTGCGCGTTCCAAGGAATTCGGAACTCATTTCGATGATTCTGAACGAAGCCCATTGTAGCCGAATGTCAATTCACCCGGGGAGTACGAAAATGTACAACGATTTGAAACGTTGGTTTTGGTGGCATGGTATGAAACGAGACATCTCCGACTTTGTTTCGAGATGTTTAATATGTCAACAAGTGAAAGCGGAACATCAAGTGCCTTCAGGATTACTTCAGCCGATCATGATACCCGAGTGGAAATGGGATCGAGTCACAATGGACTTTGTGTCCGGACTGCCATTGTCAGCAAGTAAGAAGGATGCGATTTGGGTTGTTGTTGATAGACTGACTAAGTCGGCTCACCTTATCCCCGTGCGTACGGATTTTTCATTGGATAACTAGCCGAATTGTATGTTTCTCAGATTGTGAGATTACACGGGGTACCTATTTCTATCGTGTCGGATAGAGATCCGAGATTCACCTCACGATTTTGGAAGAAATTGCAAGAAGCTTTGGGTACCAAGCTGCATTTTAGCACTGCTTTTCACCCCCAAACCGATGGTCAATCCGAGCGGATAATTCAGATACTTGAGGATATGTTGAGATGTTGCATCCTCGAGTTCAGTAGTTCATGGGAACGGTATTTACCTTTGATTGAATTTGCTTACAACAATAGTTTTCAATCAAGTATTAAGATGGCACCTTACGAGGCTTTGTACGGTCGTAAATGCCGTACACCATTGTTTTGGACCGAGCTCGGTGAAAGTAAAATTTTCGGAGTTGATTTGATTAAAGATGCCGAACAGAAAGTAAAGGTAATCCGTGAAAGTCTGAAGGTAGCCACAGATCGTCAAAAATCGTATGCGGATTTGAAACGAAAAGACATTGAATATCAGGTGGGAGATAAAGTGTTTCTTAAAGTTTCGCCTTGGAAAAAGGTACTCAGATTTGGCCGTAAGGGCAAGTTGAGCCTGAGATTCATTGGGCCGTACGAAATCTCCGAACGAGTTGGTCCGGTTGCGTGTAAATTGATTTTGCCCCCTGAACTTGAAAAGATTCACGATGTCTTTCATGTTTCGATGCTTCGACGTTATAGATCCGATCCGTCACATGTGATTAATCCCTCAGAAGTTGAAATTCAATCTGACTTGAGTTATGAAGAAGAACCGATTCGTATCCTAGCTCGTGAAGTAAAAGAGTTCGAAACAAAAGGGTTCCGTTAGTTAAGGTGTTGTGGCTTAAACACGGGATCGAGGAAGCTACTTGGGAAACCGAGAGCTCGATGAAAGAACGATACCCAAACCTATTTACCGGTAAGATTTTCGGGGACGAAAATTTCTTAAGTGGGGGAGAGTTGTGACAGCCCAAAATTGACCCTAGTCGGGAAGTGGTTTCGGGACCACTAAACCGAGTCACCGAAATGTTTGAATGTGATATTTATTGTCTAGAATATGTAATTATGAATGTGTGAAAATTTCAAGCTTCGATTTAGTCGATTGCATGTGAAATTAGTCAATAGGACTTATGTGCGACATTTTTGAAATGTGATAGGTCGAAGCATAAGGACCCATTAGTGCATGAAATAAAAAGGGGGGACTTGCATGTCAAATTCCCCCCTAATTAGTAGTGGCCGGCCATGACAAGCATGGTAGACCAAGTGTGATAGGCAAGACATGTCATAGACATGTTGTGTTGGTGCATCATGGGTGGAAAAAAATAAAATAAGGAGCATGGGCATAAAATAATGAAAGGGAATATGATGAAAACAAAAAAAAAGTGTGTGGTTGTTTCCCCCCCCCAATTGCCCTGAGTTAAAGAAAAGAAAAGAGAAAATTTTGTTCATCCTTTTTCATCTTCATTTGGCCGAAAATTCTAAGGAAGGAGGAAGGAGTTCTTGCTTCATGTTTGGTTTGGAAGAGGATTAGGAGGAGGTTTGGCCATACTTGTATCTAGATCAAGGTATGTTTGAGGTTGTGCCATGAGATTCATGCATGTTTTTAGTTGCTAGCTTGAGTTCTAATTAGCCCATGGTTCAAATCTTTGCTATGTCATGGGGATGATATTCGGCCTAGGTAGATTTTGTGTTAATGCCATTGCATGCTAAATATGAAGCTTGTTAATGATGCATGTGATGGTGGATTGATGATTCTTGAATCTTCTTTTTAGCATTTTTGAGTGAGCACATATGTGCATTGGTTGCTAGATGGAGAAGAATCAGCTAGCAAGTTGTGTGCTAAGGCCGAATATAATTTTTGTATATTAATGAGTAATGCATGTGTTAAATTGATGGAAAGGGAGAGGATGCTTTACTAGTGTATATGTGTGTGTATTAGCCAAGTTTTGAACTTGAAACAAAAGGGTGTTTAGTCAATACAAGTGACCATACTTGTAGAATGTATTAAGTGTTGAAATCGGCCCCAACATAGACATGCATATTCGGCCATAGGAAGGAGATTGGTGTTGCATGTATTCGGTTAGAGGCAAGCATATTGATGCTTTTGTCTTGGCTTAGAAAATTCGGCCAAGGGGGAAAAATTAGCTAAAATGTTGAGTTTGATTCATGATTCCGTACATATGTGACTTTAATGTCTAATGTATAAATATGGGCTAAGTGCCTTGTGTTCCTCTTTTCGATGCTCAAATGATTAAATCAATTTATTTGTTTAATTAAGCTCAAGAGCAAAGGGGAACTAAATCCGATAAAGGGAAGGAAAAAGTGGTCGAATAGCTATCGGAATCGTTCGACAACACCTGAGGTAAGTTCTTGAGTAAAAGAGCTTAAATTGTGATTTGATTAGATCATGTTTTAAGCAAATCAAAATCATGCTCTTTGTGTGTGGCTATTGAGCCGAAATTGCAAGAATGATAAGTGTCTTGTGTTTGAGTTTTGCTAACGAAAACGAAATACGAATGTGCCATGATTTATTGTTAAATGTGCATGGTTATTTGAATGATGTCCGGGCTAAGTCCCGAAGGCTTTGTGCTAAGTGACCATATCCGGACTAAGATCCGAAGGCATTTGTGCGAGATACTAATTCCGGTCTAAGCCCGCAGGCATTTGTGCGAGTTACTAAATCCGGGTTAAGTCCCGAAGGCAATTGTGCGAGTTACTATAACCGGGCTATGTCCCGAAGGCATTTGAACGAGTAGCTATATCCGGTTAAATTCCGAAGGTACGTGATTTGGGAATGAATGATCTTGCTGTAAAAATTTCAGTAAATACTCTAGAAACATCCCAACATTGAGGTATGTTTCGTATGTGCTTGAATTTAGTTGAGCCCTTACAAATAAGTATTCGCTCAGTTGATAAACGAGCTACCGGCCTTTGGCTAAGTTGATCTTTTGTGTATGTACATAAGGGTTGGTAATGTGAAGCAAGTATGAGATCGAAAATTTGTGCATATGAAATTATCCGTTTAGCTATATGAATGCTATACTTTTGCTGTGCTGGAATTCCTTGCTCAAAACTTACTAAGCATAAATTGCTTACTCCATTTCTTTGATCCTCTGTTTTATAGATTTTGGTTCTCCAGCTATAGGACTCGGGATTTTGAAGTCGAAGTCGCCCACACTATCAAAGCCCCCCCTTTTGGTACAATTTTGGTTGAACTTCGAAATGGCATGTATAGGACTACCCGTTCGTTGTGGGTCATGGACCCTTTGGACTTGTATAATTTTGGATAGCCATGCGAAAATGGCTTATATATGTTTGAGTATAATGTTATAATCATTTTGTAGGGATATGGTTATTGAGAGGTGTGGATATGCTTGACAAGGATTGGCCATGGGAATGGTTAATCACTATCATAAATTGTGCTATTTATGCAAAAAGGGCTAGTTGAATCATGGAAACTATGAAATAGGTAAAGTCTACCTTAAAGGCAGATGCTGACAGCAGCAGTGATGTAGATTTGGAAAATCACTAAAAATAGTAGGAATGGAATTAAATAGTGAATAAATTATGTAAACGAACCTTGATGAATCTATTTTCATAGGAAAGTAACGAAAAAATCATACGGACAGTATGTTAAGAGATATTCAGGTTCTTGTAAGACAGGGCCAGAACGGTTTCTGGATTTCCTATTCCGACTTTGGAAATTCATTATAAATTAACCAGATACAATTAGGAGTCAAGCCATATATGTATAGATTCCTCTCTGAGTCTAGTTTCTATAGAAACAAACGGCATCAGTATTGAAGCCCTGTACAGGGAGATATCCAAGTAGTAATGCGTAAAGGTCAGTGTAGTCGATCCCTGTTACATGGGAGAATTTGACTAATAAACTGTACTAATTTTCCCGACCAAAAGTTCTAGAAAAAAAATATGTAGATGGGAATATGAGTCTAGTTTCAGGGAAAATTTACGGAACTGGATTCCGAGTTTCTGAACTCAAGATATGATTTTTAAAGCGACTAGTACGCAGATTGGCAGTGTCTGGGAAATTATTTTTAAAGTCTGTTATCACCTCGTGTTCGACTCCGGTGACGGTCTCGGGTTCGGGGTGTTAATGAAAATAGCAGATCTTACCTTCCTCCATCGACAGTGAAGCAGATAAAAAACAAAGTCTTGCCTTCCTCGGTTGTAGTGGAGCAGGTTAAGGATAGCAGACCTTGCCTTCCTGCATTGACAGCGAAGCAGATCGAAGATGGCGAATTTTACCTCCCTGTGGTTATAGTGGAGTACATTGAAGCCAGTAATTCTACTTCCCTGGACAATAGTGCAATAGATTGAAGATTTTAGATCTTATCTCCCTAAGCAGTAGTGGAGCAGATCGAAGATGGCGGATTTTACCTCCCTGTGGTTATAGTGGAGTACATTGAAGCCAGTAATTCTACTTCCCTGGGCAACAGTGGAATAGATAGAAGATTTCAGATCTTATCTCCCTAAGCAGTAGTGGAGCAGATCGAAGATGGAGGATTCACCTCCCTGTGGTTATAGTGGAGTACATTGAAGCCAGTAATTCTACTTCCCTGGGCAACAGTGGAATAGATTGAAGATTTCAGATCTTATCTCCCCAAGCAGTAGTGGAGTAGATCGAAGATGGCGGATTTTACCTCCCTGTAGTTACAATAGAGTACATTGAAGCCAATAATTCTACTTCCCTGAACAACAGTTGATACGCCCCGGCCTCGGTGATGAGAGTCGAGACGTTGATGTGCCTGATCGTGAATTGGAGTAATATTAAGGTTTGTCGAAAATAGGTTAAGAAAGAAAAGATAAAGGCTCAAATTAGTTCAAAAGTGGTGATGGAATGTATTGAGGTTGATATGTGAACGAAAATAAAGTATTCAAGTTGAACCAACACAATATAAGTGTGTTAACCCGAGACTTATATGAATACTTAGCTATGTTTGTATGGATGGAAAACGAATAAAATGGAACCTCGACCCACTATCAAAGATGATAGGAACCTCGGTATAATTTGAACGCCACACTTTGGGTACAAAGTGATAAGTTCGGAAAGAAAGACGGGTTGACGCCACAAGGGTTACTTGATAAGTCAGACGATTCTTTGGAGAACAATGAGAGTTGAAAACAAACTCACAAAGTAATCAGATATCATATAAGATTCAAAAGTATATTGTCTAACCCCAAAATGATTACAAAACAACTATTTATACTAATATTGAATGTCAAGCCGAATGGTCATAAAAGGTAGATAAATGGACAGCTTCTAGATGGTGTTAACTCAGCTGGAAAGATTTATGGAACGTCTTCAATGCTTGGCTGACCATTGAGCTACACGAACAACTTTGAATGGTGTCTTTGATGCACACGAGGAGCCTTGAGCTGAAAAAGGAATGCCAGGTTTGGCCAAGGTCTTTTATGAGCCTTGAAAGAGCTGCTTTGGTCAGCTAATTAATTTTGATATTTAATGATTAACTTGGGCTCATCAATATTCATAAAATGTGAACACAAGGAGCTGATCGGCCAAATGAGTGTGAACACACGAATCTGAAGGGCCTTTGTTGGTGAATGGAATATTGCAGCTGTTGGGCTTTAAAAATGCATTGGTGAGCTGAATAATCAGCTTGGAAAGGGTGCAATAGCAGCCACCTCTTAAATGTCGTTCCTTGCATGTAGAACAACACCTTTAATGCATGTCTTTGCTGTTCATTAAATTCGGCCAAATGACTCCTTTAATGCTTTCCAAGGGAGTGTACCTGCAGACAATAAATTCGGTCAAATAATGCATGCACATTAATTTCGGCAGCCCCCTTTTGAACATAATTAATCTCATGCTTGAACCAAGACAAATTAATTAGCCATATTAATTCGGTTGGACATGAATTAAGTTAACATTAAAATCGTCCAAACATATTTATAACATGTAGTAGCAGCATTAAATCCGTCCAGACAACAGCATTAACTACGACAAAACACATTAAATAGACTTAAGACAAATTAAAGCATGCATTAAAACAAATAAAACATATTTATCATGGAAATTAATATGTCCAGATTTTTAAACAAATTTATTAACTTAAACTAATTAACTAATTTAACTACCAGCAATTATTTATTCCAGCAAATTAAATTAAATGAGCTAAAAAGCTAGTAACGAGCTCAATGAGTTGAATTGAGCTTGAATGAGCTGAACCACATGAAAAGAAATTCAAATGAGGTAAAAATGAGCTTCATCTTGCACTTGGGGCACTCGTGTTTAGGCCAATCTCGTCGATATTGGGTTGTGTCATTACATGATGCAATCGGGATCACATCATACCCTCCCTCTTGAAGATGATTTGTCCTCAAATCGGGCCACTTGCTCGAAAAAAAATTTTCAAGGTCTCGAACACTTTTGTTCATGACCCGAATAGAATCGTTTCCAAAACTTTGAAAATCACAAATGGTTCGAGAAGAAATTGAATTATTTCCACGCCCTCCCTCTTTCGGAGGGAACCATTCCAAAGTGTCACCTACAAAAGAATAGAACCAATTAGTAACACGATCAATCACAAAGAAACCTTTTGAGAATTTATTCACAACTCTAACAAGTAAATCAATATTGGGATCAAAAATAGAAATCGACCGTACCTTAACATATTGAATCAAAAAGTTAATAGATAGAATCAAAATCGAACCACAAATCAGTCGAAAAGAATAATCTTGAAGGTCAGAATGACAAAATCCAAACCCTTTTAACAAGAACAAAGAATAATAATCTCCGGGGTCAAAGACAAAGCTTCCTGTTGTCATTTCAATTTGATACTCATTGTGGCTTGACGTCAACTTAGGAATATATATCCCGGGTTTAAAAATGCGATTTTCATTGGTCGTTTCACAACGTAACCAAAATTTTTTCTTCACCAAGACATCACACATGTCAAGAAAATAAGATTTAGGCATACAAACATTCGAGCACTCAAACCCTTCATATTTCATTCGCACAAGTAAACATGGAAATTTCATACCGCAAATTAGATAATTCACATGATCAACACAAACAAACAAATTAAATGTCAACTTCTTATCACACAAGTCCAAATTTCGTTTGTGTTGTTTTAATCTTGCTTCATCATCAAACTTGTAAACATCAGACATATCATGAGAAAAACTCTTCAATCCATCATCCAAATCAAAGTCATCACCAATCAAAAATTGATACCTAGACAAATCAGGATAGGGAAGTCTTTTACTAACTAAGTCTTCGGCAATCTCACCATTATCATGCATATGAATTTGTTGAAGCTTGACTAACATAGAACCCTTACCATGCTTACCTTTATACGCTGGTGGAATAGAGTCATCTATGATCTTACCTTTCTCGACTAATCGAAATCGTCTCTCCTCAGAAAAGTATTGAAGTTGAAATTGATCAATGGGATTTCGAGAAACCTGAAAAGTAGAAACAATACAAGGAAAATTCATAGGATGGTTAGTAACAACACTCCTTGCTTGTTCACTTTCATCCTTTTCGCTTATTTCTTTTTCCAACTCATTTTCAAATCCTCTTTCTTTTATCATATCACTCATTTCTTTTGCACTCTCGTTTCTTTCTTCAATCTCACTCTCTTTTTCAGTTTTCTTTTCTTTTTCACACTCATTTTTATTCTCAATCTCATTTTCAATTTTCTTTTCTATCTCACACTCATCTTCTTTTTCTTTCATTTCATTTTCTTTTTCATTTTCTCGCTCGCACTCTTTTTCTTTTTCTTTTTCACATGCTATTTCAATTTCATTACAAAAGCAAAACTCATCAAAATGAGAAACCTTTTGTTGAGAATAAGAAAATGATCCTTCATTCAAATGACAATCATCTCTTTGTAATAAATCTTCCGTAGCCGAGTACTTTGACACTCTTGAAACACGTTCACCTCTTCGTAAGCCAACCTTCACAGATGAATAAATTGATGTACTTGTAGAGACATGTCTACCTTTTTGTTTATCATCTCGGAAGGACTCAAATTTGGAGTTTGCTTCTCTTGGTCTCGAACGCTTTGTTGAATAGGAGTCTTGATAAGAATCTCTTGTCAAGTAGTGTCGTCGTGATGATCTTAACTCCGTTTCTCGACCCGGTGAATTTGGCTTCCGTCGGGCTCTTTCCTCCACTCGATCCAATCGATCATGCAATTTATCAAATTTTGATTTCACCATTCTACGCATCTCTTGCATCAAATATTTGAATTCTGATTCGGAAAATTCTTCTTGAGACATTTTTTTTTGCTAAAAAGAAAAAGTGTTTAAAATAGAAAGTAAATACCTCACCACAAAACCTCGCAACTCACTCGGAAATAAAATTTTCACTCTAATCGTATTTAAGCTCGCTTTTGGCTTTTCTTCTCTCAAATGAACTCAACAATCGCTCTTGCCTTTTTCCACTCGGTTTTCGCCTCTCAAAATTCTCCGCAAACTAGGTAGACGAATCAATACCGTTTGGGGTCAGTTTACAAAATTGATGTGGCTTGGTGGGGTTAATGTCGGGATTAAAGGTAGGCTATCAAATAAAATAGAAAAGGTTAAGTGTGGCTGGAAATGAATTTAGTACTTCAGGCAGTAAACAATGCTTTTACAAACTCAAAATGAATTTCAATCACTCTTTTTTTTTCAATTTCAAAATTTTTTTCTTCTTTTTTTTCAATACTAAATACTATATAAAAAAATTTGAATACAAATAATAATTAATTTTTTTCAATTTTTTTCGATTTTTTTCGAATTTTTTTTACAATCTCATAATACCGATTGCAACGATTCTTACTCTAATTCAACAAGCTCTGATACCAAATAATATGCCCCGGCCTCGGTGATAAGAGTCGAGTCATTGATGTGCCTGATCGTGAATTGGAGTAATATTAAGGTTTGTCAAAAATAGGTTAAGAAAGAAAAGATAAAGGCTCAAATTAGTTCAAAAGTGGTGATGGAATGTATTGAGGTTGATATGTGAACGAAAATAAAGTATTCAAGTTGAACCAACACAATATAAGTGTGTTAACCCGGGACTTATATGAATACTTAGGTATGTTTGTATGGATGGAAAACGAATAAAATGGAACCTCGACCCGCTATCAAAGATGATAGGAACCTCGGTATAATTTGAACGCCACAATTTGGGTACAAAGTGATAAGTTCAGAAAGAAAGACGGGTTGACGCCACAAGGGTTACTTGATAAGTCAGACGAGTCTTTGGAGAACAATGAGAGTTGAAAGCAAACTCACAAAGTAATCAGAAATCATATAAGATTCAAAAGTATATTGTCTAACCCCAAAATGATTACAAAACAACTATTTATACTAATATTGAATGTCAAGCCGAATGGTCACAAAAGGTAGATAAATGGACAGCTTCTAGATGGTGTTAACTCAGCTGGAAAGATTCATGGAACGTCTTCAATGCTTGGCTGACCATTGAGCTACACGAACAAATTTGAATGGTGTCTTTGATGCACACGAGGAGCCTTGAGCTGAAAAAGGAATGCCAGGTTCGGCCAAGGTCTTTTATGAGCCTTGAAAGAGCTGCTTTGTCAGCTAATTAATTTTGATATTTCATGATTAACTTGGGCTCATCAATATTCATAAAATGTGAACACAAGGAGCTGATCGGCCAAATGAGTGTGAACACACGAATCTGAAGGGCCTTTGTTGGTGAATGGAATATTGCAGCTGTTGGGCTTTAAAAACGCATTAGTGAGCTGAATAATCAGCTTGGAAAGGGTGCAATAGTAGCCACCTCTTAAATGCCGTTCCTTGCATGTAGAACAGCACCTTTAATGCATGTCTTTGCTGTTCATTAAATTCGGCCAAATGACTCCTTTAATGCTTTCCAAGGGAGTGTACCTGCAGACAATAAATTCGGTCAAATAATGCATGCACATTAATTTCGGCAGCCCCTTTTTGAACATAATTAATCTCATGCTTGAACCAAGACAAATTAATTAGCCATATTAATTCGGCTGGACATGAATTAAGTTAACATTAAATTCGTCCAAACATATTTATAACATGTAGTAGTAGCATTAAAACCGTCCAGACAACAGCATTAACTACGGCCAAACACGTTAAATAGACTTAAGACTAATTAAAGAATGCATTAAAACAAATAAAAAACATATTTATCATGGAAATTAATATGTCCATATTTTTAAACAAATTTATTAACTTAAACTAATTAACTAATTTAACTACCAGCAATTATTTATTCCAGCAAATTAAATTAAATGAGCTAAAAAGCTAGTAACGAGCTCAATGAGTTGAATTGAGCTCGAATGAGCTGAACCACATGAAAAGAAATTCAAATGAGGTAAAAATGAGCTTCATCTTGCACTTGGGGCCCTCGTGTTTAGGCCAATCTCTTCGGTATTGGATTGTGTCATTACATGATGCGATCGGGATCACATCAACAGTGGAATAGATTGAAGATTTCAGATCATATCTCCCTAAGCAGTAATGGAGCAGATCGAAGATGGCAGATTTTACCTCTCTGTGGTTACAGTGGAGTACATTGAAGCCAATAATTCTACTTCCCTGAACAACAGTGGAATAGATTAAATATTTCAGATCTTGTCTCCCTAAGCAGTAGTGGAGCAGATCAAAGATGACAGATTTTAACTCCCTGTGGTTATAGTGGAGTACATTGAAGCCAGTAATTTTACTTCCCTGGACAACAGTGGAATAGATTGAAGATTTCAGGTCTTATCTCCCTAAGCAGTAGTGGAGCAGATCGAAGATGGCGGATTTTACCTCCCTCTGGTTACAGTGGAGTACATTGAAGCTAGTAATTCTACTTCTCTGGACAACAATGGAATAGATTGAAGATTTCAGGTCTTATCTCCCTAAGCAGTAGTGGAGCAGATTGAAGATGGTAGATTTTACCTCCCTCTGGTTACAGCGGAGTACATTGAAGCCAGTAATTCTACTTCTCTGGACAATAGTGGAATAGATGGAAGACTTCAGATCTTATCTCCCTAAGCAGTAGTGGAGCAGATCGAAGATGGCGGATTTTACCTCCCTGTGGTTATAGTGGAGTACATTGAAGCCAGTAATTCTACTTCCCTGGGCAACAGTGGAATAGATTGAAGATTTCAGATCTTATCTCTCTAAGCAGTAGTGGAGTAGATCGAAGATGGCGGATTTTACCTCACTGTGGTTACAGTGGAGTACATTGAAGCTAGTAATCATATCTCCCTGGTCAGTAGTGGAATAGGTTGAAGATTGTAGGTCCTATCTCCTTGATACTGCAGTGGAGTAGATTGAAGCACCAATTCTTATACATTTGAAGATGGAGTAGAATGGAATGTGGTTGCTTGAAGAAGAAGAGTACTAAGATCTAGCATGACTGGGCAAAAATTGGCCATTTCTAAAGTCTTTGCTCCGTTCCTGTTACACGACAACGAGCAAATAGAGACAGCTGTAATACCCAATTTTAGCCCGGGCTGACAAAAAAAACCCAAAGTAATATCATTTGGCCCGATCAAAATTGCCCATTACTTGAAAAGGTTGAAGGTCCATCTACAAGCTTATGGAAACATAATCTTTAGGGATATGCAATCTTAGATATGATATGCAATCTTAGATATAATATATAATCTTAGATATGATATGCAATCTTAGATATGATATATAATCTTAGATATGATATGCAATCTTAGAAGATATGATTTTGTAATCTTAGAGATTTAATTTGTAGATACCCTTTAATCTCAACCGTTGATGTAATTGATCTGTACCGTTGGATTTGGGGAGGCTCAACTATAAATAGAGGCCTCTCCCTTCATTGTAAAGGAGGGAAAAAAAAGAAAGAAAAGAAAAGGAGGAATAAAAAAAAGAACGATTCGCAGTTTTTTAAAGGTGGCTTACTAGTTTTTTTGATTATTTTTTACTTATTTACAATTTTAAAAAAAGGGAGAAGGTGATACCACTGCGAATTTTATTTATTTTATTTAGCCCCTCCGCCTTTTAATGTTTTTGTAATTAAGTTTTTTTTATTTTTTAATTTACCCTTTTATTTATTTTTATTTCAATTTGGTCTAATTTGAACGGCTTCGTTTAGAGGAGAAGGGAAATTGCCTGTCCAACCCCTCTATGTAATTCGAGCATTCAATTAAGTCCTCCAGACTTTATTTATTTACGAATTTACCTCGGATCTTTACTGGTGATCCAATTTAGTCCATTTTCATATTTTCTTTAAAAATCAATATTTTTTATAATGCAATTGTATTCTTTTAATTTTTATTTTATAATTCTCATATGCAATTATTATTATTTTTTATATGTATATTTAAGCATGTATTTATGTTTTTTTATACTAAAATTTTCGCATACTTATATTTTATATACACATGTTTAATTTATTTAATTAATTTTAATATTATATTAATTGTTTAAAACTTATGTATTTTTTATGTGTACAGGTATATTTTTTTATTCGCTTATTAATTTATGTTTGCATATTTTTATTATTATCTTGCCTATTTATTTGATATTTTGCACGTCATTCCATATTCAACATAACATTACCCTATCTCTTATTTAATTTTAAAATAAAACGCTTCAAAATAGAGGTAATACTTGTAATTAGGATTTCTCAAGGAAATTGAGCCCTAACGTATTGGGTTCCAATTTTTTTGAAAATCTAACAATCGAGGATTTCTCTTTAATCAAAAAAAATAAGGACTCATTATTGGGAATTCAACACGTTGTGTCCTAACGTATTGGATGTGACGGATTGATTTCTCGAAATCAATATTTTTTTAAAATAATAAAGGAAATATTCCAAGTTTGGGATTTTAGAGGAATTGTGCCCTAACGTATTGGGCCGCGATTTCTTAAATCTTGAATAAACGGATATTCTTTTACATTTTTTATTGCACTAGTATTTTGCCCTAATTCATTTTTGGGGAAAATTAGAATGTCGTGCCCTAACGTATTGGGTGTGGTATTTTATTTCCCTGAAATGATAAGGGTCTTAATACGTAACGTTTTAAGTTTTTTCTAAGGATTACGATTTTTAAATTTTCGATATTAAGACATTAATTAATTAACTAGGTACCAATTTTTGGGCGTAATGAGGGTGCTAATCCTTCCTCATACGTAACCGACTCCCGGACCCGTTTTTCTAAAATTTGTAGACCAAAGTCATTTTTAGGTGACCCAATCACACCTTAATAAAAGATTGGTGGCGACTCCCAATTTTCATTTTTTAAAGTCGACAACCTAAAATTTTTGTTTTTTTCAAAAAAATGGTTTCGACTATTAACTTCAAAGGGGAAATTCGGCCAAGGCTTTTAATGGGCTGCTTAGGCTGACTTTTTACATAGGAATTAAATCATAAAGTCTAAAAATTAAAACCAAGTATTTAAAGAATTAAAATTTTACAAATTAGGCCACTTTGACAATTTGGCCTGATTTTCAACTAAGTCTAATTTAAATTTCTTGATTAGGCTTGGAACATCTTATTGGGCCTTGTCTTCAAGAACTTGGGCTTGTAATCCGTTCTCTCCCAAAATTGGTTCGTTGATGCTCGTAACTAAGATCCAATGCGCCTTAGCTGCAAGATTCGGTTTCTTGGACCAAGATTTCCAAGATTTGAAATCTTGATTTTCTTGATTTTTGAAATAGCTCAAAACAGAAAAATTGGACCAAAATTCGGTTTCTTGATTTTCTTGAAAACAAGAAAGTGAATCTTGATTTTCTTTTTCCTTTGTATACGCATCTAAGGCCTTGCTAATGAAGTCTTGAATGATTCCATTTAGTTTCATACGCATTTGCCTGGCCTTTGACCTCATTATTGGGCCTTATGGTAAATTGAGCCCATCACGTCCTTGAGCTTGAATTGGGCCTTTATGACTCATATCACTATAAATAGTTGTTCATTTTCATTGTAAAAGGACTTTTTACTTATGATCATTTGTGGATGAACTTTGTTCAAAGAGTGAGTTTTCTCCTCTCTAAATTTGTACGAGTTTCGATCTAACTTATCTAGTGCGCTAGTGGCGTTAATCGTTCTCTTTCGAACTTATCACCTTATTTTGGTGTGGCGTTCAACCCTTCTACAAATTTCGTAAACCCACCTTGAACCGAATAGAAATCCGGGTGACACTCTTTAGTGTTGAATCGTTTCTAGTGTTTAAGCTCACTTATCCATCCCCACCGAATATTCTATATTTTATCTTTATTAGTTTATCCTTAAACCGAGCCAAACAAATTAACCATCTTTCTCAATCTCCTTATTGTCGAACCTATCCATATCCTACTTAACCTTTTGTGAACCTATATCCATCACTTTACTTCATATTTTAGCCGATTACAAACAAACCATTCCTTTAGTACAACACTCCTCGTCAATGATCGGGCAACTACATCAAATGAATCGATCAACCAGGGCAAGTTCGCATCAAGATGGATAAACCCCATACTAAGGTTGGTGATAAGTTCAAAGAGTTCGGGTTGACGCCACTAGCAAGCTAGATAAGTCAATTCAAGACTCAAACGAAATAGAGAGGAAGAAACCTCACAAGAACAATAGTTCATTCAATAAGTTGGCAAAAAGTCTTACAACAGAAATGTGGTAAGTATTTATAGCATTACATAAGGCTAGTAGAATGGACAACAAGACTTAAGAGCTAAGTATTTTGCTATGGGAAAAGTTACTAAATGTGATGTCTAAGTTCAATCGATTAGTTCTTCAATTGACGTGATCCAACTCGATTGATTGAGTCGAATTCACTTAGTTGCCTGATCATCAACGAGAAGTTTGTTCGGAATTGTTTAAATATGGAATTTGGTTAAGTAGAAGCGGAAGTCTTTTTAAAGGGTTCAAATGATAAGCTATTTTGGATATTTGTTAGGTTCGATTTAATAAGAAAATAAGGTTAATATTGATAGAGGGTTGCACGCGGACCAAGATCGAGCTGCCAAGTCACGGGAAAAGTCTTACGAAAACTATCGACACTTAGATCTGAAATGAAAATAGAAAACAGAAAATTAAAATTAAAAGACCACAAAAACCAAATTGAAATAGAATGATACTTGGGCGGCAAGAAAGTGATACGAGTCACAAAGGCCCAATTCAAGCTCAAGGACGTGATGGGCTCAAATTACCACAAGGCCCAATAACGAGGTCAAAGGCCAGACAAATGCGTTCAAAACTAAATGGAACCATTCAAGAATTTATTAGCAAGGCCTTAGATGCGTACACGAAGGAAAAAGAAAATCAAGATTCACTTTCTTGTTTTCAAGAAAATCAAGAAACCGAATCTTGGTCCAATTTTGCTGTTTGGGGCGATTTCAAGAATCAAGAGAATCAAGATTTCAAATCTTTGAAATCTTGGTCCAAGAAACTGAATCTTGCAGCTAAGGCACATTGGATCTCTGTTACGAGCATCAATTAACCAATTTTGGAAGGAAACTGATACGAGTCACAAATGCCTTAGATGCGTATACGAAGGAAAAAGAAAATCAAGATTCACTTTCTTGTTTTCAAGAAAATCAAGAAACCGAATCTTGGTCCAATTTTGCTATTTTGAGCGATTTCAAGAATCAAGAAAATCAAGATTTCAAATCTTGGAAATCTTGGTCCAAGAAACCGAATCTTGCAGCTAAGGCGCATTGGATCTCAGTTACGAGCATCAACGAACCAATTTCGGGAGAGAACGGATTACAAGCCCAAATGCCTGAAGAAACGGCCTAATAAGATGTTCCAAGCCCAATCAAGAAAGTTAAATGAGACTTAGTTGAAAATCAGCCAAATTGTCAAAGTGGCCCAATTTGTAAAATTTTAATTCTTTAAATACCTAGTTTAATTTTTAGACTTTATGATTAATGCCTATGTAAAAAAATTCAGCCCAAGCAGCCCATTAAATGCCTTGGCCGAAATTTTCTCTCTAAATTTAATAATAAGTTTTTTTTTTGTTTTCTAATAAGATTAGGAAAATAGTTAGAAGGCCTATTAATAGGCTTGGCCGGCCACCTTGTGAAAACACTTGAAGAATACATTGAAATCAGATTTGTTTTGTTGAGTGAAAATTCTCTTTGAGTTCTTCAAGAATTTTCTCTTGAGTTTTCTTTCGACGGAGTTTTAACAATCTTTTCGATTGTGGGAGCCATCTTCAGCCTTCTTCTTCCCATTGTTCTTTATTGGAGGGGAGATTAGAGCCGTTTGAAGGGAGTTGCGAAGTCTTTCTCGATTTCAAGGCTTCTTAGGACTTTACATTATTTTTCTTGCTGTTCAATCTTTTTAATTTTTTGCTAGTGTCAATTTCATTATTTAACTTGTTTAAACTCTATTGTTGCGTCTCCAGCCCCGTTCAACCTTCAAGAATATGTTCGGCATCAACCTTGGACAACAAGAAACGTTTTGATTTCACAAAACCCCTCTTTCTTGCCGTCCAAACCCTAGATCTAATTCAATTTGATTTTGTGATCTGCTGAGTTTGATTTTTTTCTGTTTTGTGTTTACTTGATAGATTCGGCTGATTGGAGTCTTTCTTGAAGCTTAATTTTGTGTTCTTGGTTTCCAAGATTCTCTATTAAAAAGTGTTTCGGTTCTAGGCTGAGTCTTTATTGTTTTGGGTGCTTTACTTCAGATCTTTTAATTCTAAGTTTGATCTTTGTGTTTCGTTTCAGATCTGATTGTCTAAAGTTTTCGTAGGAGTTTTCTCGTGACTTGGCAACTCGATCTTGGTCTGCTCACAACCCTCTATCAGAAAGGATGAATAAAGAACATTTCTTGATGCCAAAAATGTTGCAAAATAGATCCTTGAAGCTTGGAATGGCTGGAAATGCAACAAGAACAATTAAACCAAGTTAATGTTGAACAAAAATAATTTAAAAAAACAAACATAAAAAAAGATGGATAAAGTCCTAAGAAGCCTTGAAATCAAGAAAGATTTCACGACTCCCTTCAAATGGCTCTAATCTCCCCTCCAATGTAGGACAGTGAAAAGAAGAAGGCTAAAAATGGTCCCACAATCAAAAAAGATTGTTAAAACTACTTCCAAAGAAAAGTCAAGAGAAAATTCTTGGTATATAAGGTGGCCGGCCAAGCCTTATTATAGGCCTTCTATATATTTTCCTAACCCTATTAGGAAAACTAAAAAAAAACCTAATTATTAACTTCAAGGGAAATTCGGCCAAGGCTTTTATTGGGCTTCTTTGGCTAAATTTTTTTACATAGGAATTTAATCATAAAGTTTAAAAATTAAACTAAGTATTTAAAAAAATTACAAATTGGGCCACTTTGACAATTTGGCTTGATTTTCAACTAGGTCTAATTTAAATTTCTTGATTGGGCTTGGAACATCTTATTAGGTCGTTTCTTCAAGCATTTGGGCTTGTAATCTGTTCTCTCTCGAAATTGGTTCGTTGATGCTCGTAACTGAGATCCAATGCGCCTTAGCTGCAAGATTCAGTTTCTTGGGCCAAGATTTCCAAGATTTGAAATCTTGATTTTCTTGATTCTTGAAATCGCCAAAACAACAAGATTGGACCAAGATTCGGTTTCTTGATTTTCTTGAAAACAAGAAAGTGAATCTTGATTTTCTTTTTCCTTTGTATACGCATCTAAGGCCTTGCTAATGAAGTCTTGAATGATTCCATTTAGTTTCGTACGCATTTTCCTGGCCTTTGACCTCGTTATTGGGCCTTGAGGTAATTTGAGCCCAGCATGTTCTTGAGCTTGAGTTGGGTTTTTGTGACTCGTATCATTCCCCCCGTCCTCAAAAAGATTCATCCTTGAATCTGAAAAATCAAATGAAGATAAGTCAGCCACATTGAATGTAGAACTTACATTGTACTCACCGGGTAGATCAATTTTGTATGCATTATCATTGATCCGCTCGAGTACTTGGAAAGGCCCATCGCCTCTTGGATCCAACTTGGTCTTTCTTTTTGTAGGAAATCGTTATTTCCTCATATGGACCCAAACCCAATCTCCGGGTTCAAAGACAACCCATTTGCGCCTCTTATTTGCTTTGTTGGTGTTGATGTCATTTGTTTTGACTATTCGTTGCCTAGCCTTCTCGTGTAAGGATTTCACCAACTCAACTTTCTGCTCGCCATCTAAATTAACAATATGTTCTAGTGGTAATGGCACAAGATCAAGTACTGTTAGTGGGTTAAAACCATAAACAAGTTTAAATAGTGAATAGCCAATTGTAGAATAAATAGATCTATTATATGCAAATTCAAAAAATGGCAAACATTCTTCTCAATTTTTAATGTTCTTTCCCACAACAGATTGTAATAAGGCTCCTAAAATTCGATTGACTACCTCAGTTTGGCATCGGTTTGGGGGTGACATGTAGTTGAATATAGTAATTTCGTACAAAGCTTTTCCCACAATACCTTCCTAAAGTGGCTAAGGAATTTGACATCTCTGTCGGAAACAATTGTTTTAGGGATGCCATGAAGTCTTGCCACATCTTTAAAAAATAAGTCTGCCACATGTGTAGCATCATCTGTTTTGTGACAAGGAATAAAATGTGCCATCTTGGAAAACCTATCAACAACAACAAATATACTATCTCTTCTCTTCTTAGTTCGCGGCAAACCTAGAATAAAATCCATGGAGAAGTCTACCCATGGTGAAGTAGGAATCGGCAAAGGAGTGTAAAGGCCGTGAGGCATTACCTTAGATTTTGCTTGTTTACATATGATGCACTTAGAACATAACTTTTCGACATCCTTCTTCATATATGGCCAATGGAAGTGTTCTATCCCACATAAAGGTGGTAAACCTTTAGGGGTCTCACTAAAAACATCCTCATAATCCTGCAAAAGACATTGAAACAGACTAGGCAAATTTTCATTAATGTTAGATAGAGATAAATAGTTTTGCCTAAACCTCACAAGGATACAAGGCTGTTTATTGAGTAGGGCTCTCTGCACATCAATTTTTGTTGCAATTAAATTTTTCACTCTAGTTTTACCACTTGCGGATTCACTCACCTTTGGGCCATTTCAATTTTGACTTTTTTCACTACTAGCCTCTTTTCTCTCTGTCTTTTTTATTTGTCCTTTCTCCCCCACCCCCTCACAAAATTTCATCATTTTTAATTGATCTTTATATACATCATTGGGATTTTGATACGCACCCGCCTCGTGTAATGAATTGTGTCGTAGGATTTGCCCGATCGTGAATAAGGAGTAAGTTGAAGGCTTTACAAGATGGGTTAAAAATAAAGGTTATTTAGGCTCAAAGGGTTTGATAGTTTAAGAACTAAAGCAGAAAACAATGGATGTAATTTGGCTAAGGATTCAAAAGCTGAACTAACACAATAGGAGTGTGTGAACCCGTAACTTATGAGAATGCTTAGATCGGTAAGGTGAAGTATAGGAAAAATGATTAGAAATTTCGACCCGCTATCAAAGATGATAGGAACCTAAGTATGAATTCGAACGCCACACTTTTGGGATTAAAGTGATAAGTGTTAGAAACAAAGACAGCTTTGACTCGACAAAGATGTTTAATAAGTCTCACAAGTCTTTGGAGAAAAACGAGAGTTGAAAACAACCTCACAAATTATCAAAATTCTAAAATTGTTCATTAACCTTCAAATGTGAATTACATGGTCCATTTATAGGCTGGACTAAGGCAGCCGAATAGCCTATTCAATCAGATTCTTATGCCTTAAGTTTCTTTAGGAAACTTCCTAGAAATTTCCTAGATACATTCATGAAATAAAAATCTGAATATTAGCATTCTAGAAGAGATGATTCGGCTGGCCCTTTTAATGGTGAAAATTTCACATTCAAATAATGGTTTTAAAGAGCTTAATTACTGCTTTGGAGAAGAGAAATGGCCAGCTTGAAAAGACATGCTTCTTTGACCGAATATGAGCAGCCACCAAGTTAAATAGTTGCTGGAATTTATGAAGCAACCTTAGGCCATTGCTTTCCACGAAATTGACCCTTGGAGAAGCTCAAAATAGCAGTTGGAAGTCCATTGAGCTGTACAAAAAGTCACAAGACAGCTGCACTTTAATTGCTGTCCATGCATGTGCCCAAATACAAGCTCCTCCTTAATTGAGTTCCTTTGTATTTAAGCTAGCTGTTTCATCTAAAAAAATATCAAATACATTCAGCTAAGACATATTTAAGGCTCATAAAATCAGCAACTAAAACACATAAAAATTCTGCACATCAAATCAGCTAAGACAAACTAATTAGCAGCTCCTAATAAATTTGTCTTAATCTAGACACATTAAAACTTTGTAATTAAATGAAACATATTTAATTTATGACTTAATAGGGACATATTAAAGACATGTACTAATATAAGACACATTTAATAAGTTAAATTAAAATGTCCAGATTTAAACACATTTATTTAATTAAATGCTTTGAGCTGAATCTAACTTAACACTACACATTTAATTTATTCAAAATAAATGTAATCAGCTCATTGAACGAGTTAAGTGCCGAAATGAGCTGATATGAGCTAAAATCAGCTTGTAGAAAAGTGCAAATCAAGCTAGTTGAGCTGGGCATTTTATATGCAGCCAACCCATCACTCCACACTTGAGCAATATAGCTTTCTACGGCATCTTGGAACTTCGTGGAACGTGCTCGAGTGATTGGCCCCAAAGGCAATTCTATGGATTCGGCATCTAACTTCTTGGGCAAGCTCGTATCAGATTTAAAGGAGCAAAAGTGAATTTTCGGCGTTTAAACACAAGAAAGCATCTATTGAGCTTGCCTTGGTGTGTAACATCACGATCAAATTGCCAAGGCCGTTTAAGGAGCAAGTGTGTCGCATGCATTGGGACCACATCACACCATACCTCATCCTCGTAATTCCCGAGCTTAAAAGTGATCAAGGCCTATTTTGTAACTTTAACTTCCGAGCATTCATTAAGCCACTGAAGGTGATACAACTTAGGGTGTTCGGTACAAGGTAACTTTAATGAATGCACCAAATAACTGCTAACTACATTCGAACAACTCCCACTATCAATAATAAGTGAACATAAGTTACCTTTTATAAAACACCTAGAATGGAAGATATTGGTCCTTTGGTTATCAAAATCGTCTCTCATTTGGATGTTAAGGGTGCAGCGGACTACAAGGCATTTATCATGGACATCATTATGGTCATTATTCTCATCATCGACTTGACCAACTCTATGCATCCTATTTTTTCTTTTGGAATACCTGCAAAACAAACACCCATGGTGAAGTAGGAATCGACAAAGAAGTGTAAATGCCATGAGGCATTACCTTCAATTTTGCTTGTTTGCATGTAATGCACTTAGAACATACCTTTTCGACATCCTTCTTCTTATGTGGCCAATGGAAGTGTTTTTACAAGATGTATAGTGTTTTGGCTACTCCAAAATGTCCCATTAAACCCCCACTATGGGCCTCATGCATCAATAAGTCTCACATGGAACACTTTGGTATGCATAACCTATTTATACGAAAAAGCAAGCCATCTATGAGATAAGACTTCTCAAAAGTAGTATGTCCACAATTTCTATAGATATGGCCGAAATCAGCATCATCATTATATAATTCATTAATATGCTCAAACCCTAATACTTTAGCATTCAATGTAGTTATTAAAGCATATCGTTGATCGAGGAATGCGCGCGGACCAAGATCGAGTCGTCAAGTCACGGGAAACTCCTACGAAAGCTCTAAACGAACAGATCTGAAAATTAAAACAAATAACAAGATTAAACTAATCAGACCTGAAATTAAATCCCCAAATTCAATTAAATGAGCAGCAAGAAACAAAGAAATAGAATAAGCGAATCAAACGGAATTGAAAGAATGGAAAGGATGCGAATCTGCCAAGGGATTGATTCGGCCAAGAATGCCTAATTTCCAGCAATCAATTGATCCCCAAATTGAAAGAGATCCAATCGGCCAAACCCTAGGAATTGGGGATTTTTGAGAACGACTCTTTGCTGCCAATGAATGATGATTTAATTCGATTCTTTGAGTTGAATATGGCTGGAAAAGCAAAAGAAGAACAGCAAACAAATGAGATAAAGAATCGGCACAAGTAGGAATAAAGAAATAAAAGAAACAGCAAGAAATAAAGAAAAGAAATTGAACAGCAAGAATAAAAGATAAGTCCTAAGAACCCTTGAAATCCCGAAAGAATTCACAAATTCCTTCAAACGGCTCTAATCTCCCCTCCAAAGAATATCGATGGCAAGAAGAAGGTTGAAGATGGCTCCCACAATCAAAAGATTGTTAAAACAATTTCTAAAGAAAACTCAAGAGAGAATTCTTGGAGAAAACCCCAAAGAAAATTCTGCACTCAACAAATCTGAAATTTGATAGAAAAAAATAATAATAAGATGTTTACAAAGGGTGGCTGGCCAATGCTTATATAGGCCCCCAACAAATCCTAATCTAATTAGAAAACTTAAAAAATTTTAAACTTAATTTAAAAAAACAAAGGAAAATTCGGCCATGCATCCTATTGGGCTGTTTTGGGCCGAATTTAACATGTGATATTCCTAAAACTTAAAAATTAACTTAAACAACTAAAATGTTTACAAATTGGGCCCTTTGACATTTTGGCCTGATTTTCAACTAAATATGTATGGATTTCTTGATTGGGCTGAGAATTTGCTTATTGGGCCTCGCCTTTAAAAATTTGGGCTTGTGATCCATCTCCTACTGAAATTGGGTCGTTAACGCTCGTAATGGAGATCCAACGCGCTTTGGCTGCAAGATTCGGTTTCTTGGACCAAGATTTCCAAGATTTGAAATCTTGATTTTCTTGATTCTTGAAATTGCTCCGAACAGCAAAATTGGGCCAAGATTCGATTTCTTGATTTTCTTGAAAACAAGAAAGTGAATCTTGATTTTCTTGATTTGAGCCCATCACCTTCTTAAGCTCGGGTTGGGCCTTTGTGACTCGTATCATTCCCCCCTTCCTCAAAAAGATTCGTCCTCGAATCTAAAAAATCAAATGAACTCGACTTTCCTCGATTGAACGGGACTAATGGCAATTGAGTCCACTGAAAAGAATAGCCATGAAATAGTAAATAGCAACGCAAACAAGCTTGTAGTCCAATTATAAGCATAATAGAACAGGTATAACGCATGTGAATGGACAGATTCAGATTACCATGCCTTAATCAACGGTCTATAGATTCACTCACACATGCATTATCAAAAACAAGAATCTTTTTATCAACCATCAAAATAGATTTATCATCAATAAATAAAATAGGACAATCAAGCACGTTTCGATCTAAGTGTTCATCAACACGATCTTTGTCGCTATCCGAGGAGTACAAAAGTGTTTCAAAGGTTTCAAGCATCTTACCTTGATAAGCAAAAGAATAAGGGTCGATTTTACCTTTTTCATTTAAAACAAACCTTTGTTCATCGGGGGCATAGTGTAGTCGAATCTCTGTTGTTGAGTTAACCTTTGTCAAATGGAACTCAAACTTCATGTACAACCACATAAACTGTTTAAGGCACGAATAAAAATTGAAAACAAATTTGGAAAATTTCGTTACCTTATTCTCCAAAACAGATTTGGACAAATTCGAGGATTTTACACAAGGTAAATCAAGAGAATAACAAATCACGCTTCTTTCGCAATGACTTTATCAACCACAATCGAAGAGTAACAATTAATCGGATCAAAATGAGGGGATCTTTTAAGAACTAAGTCACCAAAAGTTTTATCAATAATTTTCAAATCTGCACTGGACTCGGTTTCTAAAATTTCCTTACCTCGCTTACCTTCGGGATCATGTAGTGTGATTTCATCTTTGCCTAAGTTGATCGTATGAAAGCGTCTTTCATTTGAGAGGTATTGAAGTTAAAAGTTATCTTTCGATCTTTCGGGAACCTGAAAAGTAGCAACACAAGAAAAATTCATATCTTGGTTAGTGGAAACATTCCTCACTACCCTTTCCACGTCTTTTTCTTTTGTTTCTTTTTCTAATTCATTTTCTCTTCTTTCTTCAATTTCTTTTTCACTCTCAATCTCTTTTTGCTCTTTTTCATTCTCTTTTTCTTTTTCCTCACTTTTTTTAACAGAATTTTTCAGTTTGATTTGGTCCTCATGGACTTGTTCCGGAGTGAGCGGCACTAAGGTGAGTTTCTTTCCTTGATGCTTGAAAGAATACCTATTGGTACGACCATCGTGAGTGACTTTTCGATCCAGTTGCCATGGTTCTCCTAGCAACAAATGGCAGGCTTGAATAGGCATTACATCGCACACAACTTCGTCTTGATACTTACCGATAGAAAAGGCGATGCGCACTTGTTGAGTGACCCTAAATTGGCCTTTGTTGCTAAGCCCTTGTAGTTGATAAGGTTGTGGATGCTTGGTAGTGGTTAAGCAAAGCTTTTCCACCATCGTCGTGCTGGCCTTTGGCTCTGATACCAAATGATCGAGGAATGCGCGCGGACCAAGATCGAGTCGTCAAGTCACGGGAAACTCCTACGAAAGCTCTAAACGAACAGATCTGAAAATTAAAACAAATAACAAGATTAAACTAATCAGACCTGAAATTAAATCCCCAAATTCAATTAAATGAGCAGCAAGAAACAAAGAAATAGAATAAGCGAATCAAACGGAATTGAAAGAATGGAAAGGATGCGAATCTGCCAAGGGATTGATTCG
This sequence comes from Gossypium hirsutum, assembly GCF_007990345.1. Taxonomy (NCBI): domain Eukaryota; kingdom Viridiplantae; phylum Streptophyta; class Magnoliopsida; order Malvales; family Malvaceae; genus Gossypium; species Gossypium hirsutum. Next base: position 28,623,713 of record NC_053444.1, read on the forward strand.
GCCAAGAATGCCTAATTTCCAGCAATCAATTGATCCCCAAATTGAAAGAGATTCAATCGGCCAAACCCTAGGAATTGGGGATTTTTGAGAACGACTCTTTGCTGCCAATGAATGATGATTTAATTCGATTCTTTGAGTTGAATATGGCTGGAAAAGCAAAAGAAGAACAGCAAACAAATGAGATAAAGAATCGGCACAAGTAGGAATAAAGAAATAAAACGAAACAGCAAGAAATAAAGAAAAGAAATTGAACAGCAAGAATAAAAGATAAGTCCTAAGAACCCTTGAAATCCCGAAAGAATTCACAAATTCCTTCAAACGGCTCTAATCTCCCCTCCAAAGAATATTGATGGCAAGAAGAAGGTTGAAGATGGCTCCCACAATCAAAAGATTGTTAAAACAACTTCTAAAGAAAACTTAAGAGAGAATTCTTGGAGAAAACCCCAAAGAAAATTCTGCACTCAACAAATCTGAAATTTGATAGAAAAATAATAAGATGTTTACAAAGGGTGGCTGGCCAATGCTTATATAGGCCTCCAACAAATCCTAATCTAATTAGAGAACTTAAAAAATTTTAAACTTAATTAAAAAAAACAAAGGAAAATTCGGCCATGCATCCTATTGGGCTATTTTGGGCCGAATTTAACATGTGATATTCCTAAAACTTAAAAATTAACTTAAACAACTAAAATGTTTACAAATTGGGCCCTTTAACATTTTGGCCTGATTTTCAACTAAATATGTATGGGTTTCTTGATTGGGCTGAGAATTTGCTTATTGGGCCTCACCTTTAAGAATTTGGGCTTGTGATCCATCTCCTACTGAAATTGGGTCGTTAACGCTCGTAATGGAGATCCAACGCGCTTTGGCTGCAAGATTCGGTTTCTTGGACCAAGATTTCAAAGATTTGAAATCTTGATTTTCTTGATTCTTGAAATTGCTCCGAACAGCAAAATTGGGCCAAGATTCGATTTCTTGATTTTCTTGAAAACAAGAAAGTGAACCTTGATTTTCTTGATTTGAGCCCATCACCTTCTGAAGCTTGGGTTGGGCCTTTGTGACTCGTATCAATCGTCCAGACAAAGCATCCACAACTACATTATCTTTACCTATTTTATATTTTATCACATAAGGAAATGTTTCAATGAATTCTACCCATCGGGCATGCCGTTTACTCAACTTACCTTGTCCCTTTGACCACTTGAGGGATTCATGATCTGTATGTATAACAAATTCATTAGGCAGCAAATAATGTTGCCATACTTGAAGTGCACGAACCAATGCCAAAAGTTCTTTATCATAAGTTGAGTAGTTTAATTGTGCACCATTCAAATTTTCACAAAAATAAGCAATTGGTTGCTTATCTTGCATTAAAACGACGCCATTGCCAATTCCTGAAGCATCACACTCAAGTTCAAAAGTATTAATAAAATCAGGTAATTTAAGAAGAGGAGCAGAACATAACTTAGCTTTTAGGGTCTGAAAAGCCTTTTATTGAGTTTCACCCCATTTGAAACCCATGGATTTTTTTATAACCTCTATTAATGGGGCAGCATTAGTGAAGAAATCTTTCACAAATCATCTATAAAAACTAGCTAAACCATGGAAAAATCTTACCTCAGTTACCGATTTAGGAGTCGGCCACTCCTTGATTGCCTTCACTTTGTCCTCATCGACATGAATACCTTGAGTACTGACTATGAAACCTAAAAATCTTAGCTTATCACAACAAAATGTGCATTTATCAAGGTTGGCAAACAATTTTTTAGCTCGCAGAATATCTAAAACGGTTCTAACATGGAAAACATGATCATCTAATGTCTTTGAGTAAATTAAAATATCATCAAAGTAAACTACTACAAATTTACCCAAGTGAAGCCTTAAAACGTGATTCATTAATCTCATAAATGTACTCAGTGCATTAGTAAGGCCGAAAGGCATAACTAACCATTCATATAATCCAAATTTTGTTTTAAAGGGTATTTTCCATTCATCCCCTTCCCTCATTCGAATTTGATGATAACCGCTTTTTAAATCAATTTTAGTAAATATAATTGAACCATGTAATTCATCAAGCATGTCATCAAGTTGAGGAATTGGATGTCTATACTTTACCGCTATTTTGTTGATTGGACGGCAATCAACACACATTCTATACATACCATCTTTCTTTGGTACCAATAAGACAGGAACGACACTAGGGCTTAGGCTCTCACGAATGTACCTTTTGTCTAGTAACTCCTCAAATTGCTTTTGCAATTCCTTTGTCTCCTCGAGATTGCTTCTATAGGCTGGTCGATTTGGTATTGAAGCTCCAGGTACTAAGTCAATTTGATGCTCTATCCCACATAAAGGTGGTAAACCTTTAAGGGCCTCACTAAAAACATCCTCATAATCCTGCAAAATACACTGAAACACACTAGGCAAATTTTTGTTAATGTTAGATAAAGATAAATAGTTTTGCCTAAACCTCACAAGGATACAAGGTTGTTTATTGAGTAGGGCTCTCTGCACATCTTTTTTTGTTGCCATCAAAATTTTCACTCTTATTTTACCACTTGCAGATTCACTCACCTTTAGGCTATTTAGATTTTGACTTTTTTCACTACTAGCGTCTTTTCTCTCTGTCTTTTGTATTTGTCCTTTCTCCCTCACCCCCTCACAAAATTTCATCATCTTTAATTGATCTTTATATACATCAGTGGGATTTAAAGGAGAAAAGTGAATTTTCGGCCTTTATACACAAGGGAGTATCTATTGAGCTTACCTTGGTGTGTAACATCACGATCAAATTGCCAAGGCCGTCCAAGGAGCAAGTGTGTCGCATGCATTGGGACCGCATCACACCATACCTCATCCTCATAATTCCCGAGCTTAAAAGTGACCAAGGACTATTTTGTAACTTTAACTTCTGAACATTCATTAAGCCACTGAAGGTGATACGGCTTAGGGTGCTCGGTACAAAGTAACTTTAAAGAATCCACCAAATAGCTGCTAACTACATTCGAACAACTCCCACTATCAATAATAAGTGAATATAAGTTACCATTTATAAAACACCGAGAATGGAAAATATTGGTCCTTTGGTTATCAACATCGTCTCTCATTTAGATGTTGTGCGGCGCTACAAGGCATTGAAAATCGGCAAAGTCCCCTTCTTTCGGTGGTTTAGGCTGTAGGGTCTAGGGCATTATCACTATCATCCACAAGTTCGGGCATATCTGGATCTGTTTTATCGGAGTTGGAAGTGTACTCACCATTATCTTTCATAAGAAGTAATCTCGTGTTAGGGCATTCCCTACTAGAATGACCACGCCCTTTGCACTTAAAACATTCAATCTCACGAGTCCTCTTCACATTCGAATCTCCTAAATTGGGCTGCTTAGAAGGTGTTTGCGCTTTAACAGGAGCCTCTTTTTTCCAATCTGATTGCTTACTTTCAGTACTCAAAGAAGACTTATTAGTTACAAAAGGTGATTTTGAACTTTTAAAATCAGAATTGGAAGTATTACCTCTGTAATATTGTGAAGTAGAGAAGGAACCAAACCTTTGTTCCTTTAATTGTTGCTCAATCTCAATGGCTTTATGAAATGCTTCTTCTAAATCAATGTAATATTGTAGCCTCAATGTATTAGCTATTGGCCTATTCAAACCATCAATAAATCGAACCATAGTTGTTTCATCATCCTCCTCTACATTAGCTCTCTGAATGAGCATCTCCATCTCCTTAAAGTATTCATCCACTGTCCTACTACCTTGAACAAGTCGTCTAAGCTTTGTTTTAACTTCTCTATTGTAATGAGGCGGAATAAATCTTTTACGCATAACTTGTTTTAACTCCTCCCATGTCGTAATCTCACCTTCATAATTCCTATGACGATTTTCCCCAAGTTGAGTCCACCAACTTAATACATAATTTGAAAACTCCAGTGTTGCTAACACTACCTTTTCATCATCCAGACATTTATAATAGCCGAACATAAGTTCAATTTTAGATTCCCATTCACAATAAGCTTCTGGATCATTCTTACCATGAAATTCAAGAATTGTGAACTTTGGTTTTGCCAAAGAGGGTTGCCCACGGTCATGCAAGTCATAGTCAGTTCTAGGAACACATCGAGGAGTGCGTCGATGAGCAGGAGGCTGGTTATCCACATATTCTTTTATTGGACCTCGATATTGAGGCTCTTGATCCAATCTCAACTCATTGATAGTAGCATGCAATGTTTGAAGTGTAGCATTTATTTGTGTGATTGCAGCAGCCTGTTCGTCGAACTGTTGTTGGACTTTTTCAAATTTATATGGTCATCATCGACTTGACCCATTCTATGCATCTTTTTTTTTCTTTTTTTTATACCTGCAAAACAAACACTAAAAAAAACAAAATTAACAAATCTCACCGTTAATCACTCAAAAGAAAAATCAAATTCTCAAAGAGGTAGAATTCAATCTTGTGAGTTCTTTAGTAGAATCTATATCAATCAATTAGAAAGTGTATGAACCGAAACTACCAAAGAATCCTAATTTGCACTAGGAGTCCAAAAAAATGACGAGACACCAATTGATTCGTGTTGCACCGAGGAAGAATTGTGCACACGTTTAGATCCTACAAACACTAGAAACAAGAAGGTGTTAGATATTGTAAAGGAAGAATAAAAAGCAAACAAATGAAAACCTACAGCTAAGAATCAATAAAAATTGCTGAAACCTAAAAACCCCAAAAATCATGAAATTTAAACTGGAATGTCCTTAAATACGGCATATTTGATCTGGAAAGTTTCAGCACTAAACTCAACCCACTGAATATTTTTTATAATTTTTTTCTTGATTTCGTATTTTTTAATTTTTTTGACCTTTTCTACTGATTTTTTTGTGGAAAATATTTTTTAATAATCTATCACAGTGCCAAAAATATGCATATAAAATTTCATCCCAATCAGACAACATTTACCCACTCAAATGAAATTTTTTCGAAAAATTTTTCTGGGTAAAAATTGTTGTTTGCTGTTTTTAAAAGGAGATCAATTTAGAAATCAACCAAGAATACCCAAAATGCCCAAAATCTAATACCAAATGATAGGGGATTGCACGCGGACCAAGATCGAGTTGTCAAGTCACGAGAAACTCCTATGAAAAATCTAAACGCTTGGATCTGAAACGAAAACAAAAAATTACGCTTAGAATCAATTAGATCTGAAACGAAAATACCCGAATCAATAAAAGATCAGCCAAGATTTAAAAACACTTAGGAATAGCTAATCTTGGAAGCCAAGAACATAGAATCTGAAAAGAAGAACACAAAACAGCAAGTTAATTTCAAAAAAACTCAGCAGATCACGAAATCAATTAGATCTAAGGGTTTGGACGGTAATAAAGAGGGGTTTTGTGAAATCAAAACGTTTCTTGTTGTCCAAGGTTGATGTCAAACAGATTCTTGAAGGTTGAACGGGGCTGGAGACGCAACAAGAGAGTTTAAACAAGTTAGATAATGCAATCGACACAAGCAAAAAATTAAAAAGATTGAACAGAAAGAAAAAATAAAGATAAAGTCTTAAGAAGCCCTGAAATCGAGAAAGACTTCACAACTCCTTTCAAATAGCTCTAATCTCCCCTCCAATGAAGAACAATGGCCAGAAGAAGGTTGAAGATGGCTCCCACAATCAAAAAGATTGTTAAAACTCAAGAGAAAATTCTCGGAGAACTCAAAGAGAATTTTTACCCAACAAAACAAATCTGATTTCAATGTATTCTTCAAGTGCTTTCACAAGGTGGCCGGCCAAGCCTATTAATAGGCCTTCTAACTATTTTCCTAATCTTATTAGAAAACTAAAAAAAACCTAATTATTAAATTTAGAGGGAAAAATTCGACCAAGGCATTTAATGGGCTGCTTGGGCTGAATTTTTTTACATAGGCATTAAGCATAAAATCTAAAAATTAAACTAGGTATTTAAAGAATTAAAATTTTACAAATTGGGCCACTTTGACAATTTGGCCTGATTTTCTACTAAGTCTCATTTAACTTCCTTGATTGGGCTTGGAACATCTTATTGGGCCTTGCCTTCAAGAACTTGGGCTTGTAGTTCATTTCCTTCCGAAATTGGTTCGTTGATGCTCGTAACGGAGATCCAATGCGCCTTAGCTGCAAGATTCGGTTTCTTGGACCAATATTTCCAAGATTTGAAATCTTGATTTTCTTGATTCTTGAAATCGCTCCAAACAGCAAAATTGGACCAAGATTCGGTTTCTTGATTATCTTGAAAACAAGAAAGTGAATCTTGATTTTCTTTTTCCTTCGTGTACGCATCTAAGGCCTTGCTAATAAATTCTTGAATGGTTCCATTTAGTTTTGAACGCATTTGTCTGGCCTTTGACCTTGTTATTGGGCCTTGTGGTAATTTGAGCCCATCACGTTCTTGAGCTTGAGTTGGGTCTTTGTGACTCGCATCAGGAGATCAGTTTAGAAATCAACCAAGAACACTCAAAACGCCCAAAATCTAATACCAAATGATAGAGGGTTGCGCGCGGACCATGATCGAGTTGCCAAGTCACGGAAAACTCTTATGAAAATGCTAGACGCTTGGATCTGAATCGAAACAGAAAATTAAACTTAGAATCAACAGATCTGAAATGAAACACCCAAAACAATAAAGAATCAACTAAGAATTGAAACACTTATTAATAGGGATTCTTGGAAGCCAAGAACACAAAATTGAACTTCAAGAAAAGTCTCCAATCAGCCGAATCTGACAAGAAAACACAAAATAGAAAAAATTAAACTCAACAGATCACGAAACCCCGAATTGAAGTAGAACTAGGTTTTTTACGGCAAGAAAAGAAGAATTATGAATCAAGAACGATTCTTGATGCCCAAGACTGGTGCCGAACAGATTCTTGAAGATTGAAAGGGCTGGAAACGTAAAAAGAGAGATTAAAACAATTTAATCAATGAATTGGCAGAATCAGAAAAATTAAAGAGGAATAAACAGCAAGAAAAATAAAGAAAAGTCCTAATGATACGAGTCACAAAGGCCCAATTCAAGCTCAAGGACGTGATGGGCTCAAATTACCATAAGGCCCAATAACTAGGTCAAAGGCCAGAAAAATGCGTTCAAAACAAAATGGAACCATTCAAGAATTTATTAGCAAGGCCTTAGATGCGTACACGAAGGAAAAAGAAAATCAAGATTCACTTTCTTGTTTTCAAGAAAATCAAGAAACCGAATCTTGGTCCAATTTTGCTGTTTTGAGCGATTTCAAGAATCAAGAAAATCAAGATTTCAAATCTTGGAAATCTTGGCCAAGAAACCGAATCTTGTAGCTAAGGCACATTGGATATCAGTTACGAGCATCAATGAACCAATTTCGGTAGAGAACGGATTACAAGCCCAAATGCTTGAAGAAACGACCTAATAAGATGTTCCAAGCCTAATCAAGAAATTTAAATTAGACTTAGTTGAAAATTAGGCCAAATTGTCAAAGTGGCCCAATTTGTTAAGTTTTAATTCTTTAAATACTTAGTTTTAATTTTTAGACTTTATGATTTAATTTCTATGTAAAAATTCAGTCCAAGAGGCCCATTTAAAGTCGTTGGCCGAATTTCCCCTTAAAAGTAAAAAAAAAATTGGTTTTTTTAGTTTTCCTATTAGGACTAGGAAAATAGTTAGAAGGCCTATATGTATGGCTTGGCCAGCCACCCTTATACACATTACACTTGAAGAATACATTGAAATCAGATTTGTTTTGTTGAGTGAAAATTCTCTTTGAGTTCTCCAAGAATTTTCTCTTGAGTTTTCTTTAGAAGGAGTTTTAACAATCTTTTTGATATTGGGTGCCATCTTCAACCTTCGTCTTACCATTGTTCTTCATTGGAGGGGAGATTAGAGTCGTTTGAAGGGCGTTGTGAAATCTTTATCGTTTTCAAGGCTTTTTAGGACTTTATCTGTATTTTTTTTATGTTCAGTCTTTTTAATTTTCTGCTTGTTTTAATTTCATTATCTAACTTGTTTAAACTCTCTTGTTGCGTCTCCAGCCCCGTTCAACCTTCAAGAATCTGTTCGGCATCAACCTTGGACAACAAGAAACGTTTTGATTTCACAAAACCTCTCTTTATTGCCGTCCAAACCCCAGATCTAATTGATTTCATGATCTGCTGAGTTTTTTTTAAATTAACTTGCTATTTTGTGTTCTTCTTTTAAGATTCGGCTGTTGGGAGTCTCTCTTGAAATCAATTTCATGTTCTTGGCTTCCAAGAATAGCTATTCACAAGTGTTTTTTTTGTTTCTTGACTGATCCTCTAGTGTTTTGGGGTTTTTGTGTCAGATCCAAGAATAACTATTCACAAGTGTTCTTGGCTGTTTCATTTCAGATCCAATTGTCTAAAGCTTTCTTAGGGATTTTCTCGTGACTTGGCAACTCGATCTTGGTCCGCGCGCAACCCCCTATCACCTAAAAAGCCTTGAAATCGAGAAAGATTTCACAACTACCTTCAAACAACTCGTATCTTCCCTCCAATGTAAAAACACGGCAAGAAGAAGGCTGAAGATGGCTCCCACAATCAAAAAGATTGTTAAAACTACTTCTAAAAAAAAACTAAAGAGAGAATTCTTAGAGAAAACTCAAAGAGAATTTTTCACTCAATAAAAAAAATCTGATTTCAATGTGTTATTCAATGTAATTGTGTATAAGGTGGCCGGCCAAGCCTTATTATATAGGCCTTCTATCTATTTTCCTAACCCTATTAGGAAAACTAAAAAAAACCTAATTATTAACTTCAAGGGAAATTCGGCCAAGGCTTTTAATGGGCTTCTTGGGCTGAATTGTTTTACATAGGAATTTAATCATAAAGTCTAAAAAATTAAACTAAGTATTTAAAAAATTAAAACTTAACAAATTGGGCCACTTTGACAATTTGGCCTGATTTTCAACTAAGTCTAGATTGAACTTCTTTATTGGGCTTGGAACATCTTATTGGGCGTGTCTTCAAGAACTTGGGCTTGTGATCCGTTCTCTCCCGAAATTGGTTCATTGATGCTCGTAACTGAGATCCAATGTGCCTTAGCTGTAAGATTCGGTTTCTTGGACCAAGATTTCCAAGATTTGAAATCTTGATTTTCTTGATTCTTGAAATCGCTCAAAACAGCAAAATTGGACCAAGATTCGGTTTCTTGATTTTCTTGAAAACAAGAAAGTGAATCTTGATTTTCTTTTTCCTTTGTATATGCATCTAAGGCCTTGCTAATGAAGTCTTGAATGATTCCATTTAGTTTCATACGCATTTGCCTGGCCTTTGGCCTGTTATTGGGCCTTCTGGTAATTTGAGCCCATCACGTCCTTGAGCTTGAATTGGGCTTTTGTGGCTCGTATCATAAAGAACTAAAATTTTACAAATTGGGCCACTTTGACAATTTGGCCTGATTTTCAACTAAGTCTAATTTAAACTTCTTGGTTGGGCTTGGAACATCTTATTGGGTCGTATCTTCAAGAACTTGGGTTTGTAATCCTTTCTCTTTCGAAATTGGTTCATTGATACTCGTAACTGAGATCCAATGCGCCTTAGCTGCAAGGTTCGATTTCTTGGACCAAGATTTCCAAGATTTGAAATCTTGATTTTCTTGATTCTTGAAATCACTCAAAACAACAAGATTGGACCAAGATTCGATTTCTTGATTTTCTTGAAAACAAGAAAGTGAATCTTGATTTTCTTTTTCCTTTGTTATGCATCTAAGGCCTTGCTAATGAAGTCTTGAACGGTTCCATTTAGTTTCATACGCATTTTCTTGGCCTTTGACCTCATTATTGGGCCTTGTGGTAATTTGAGCCCATCATGTTCTTGAGTTTGAGTTGGGCCTTTGTGACTCTTATCAAGTATCATGGTCCTCTAATTTGGACATTGACTGGCAAAATGTCCTCTACCAAGGCACTTAAAGCATAAAATGTCTCTCGAACATTCTAATTGCATTTGTTGTTTCCCACGCCCAACATCAACAACTGAAGCCTTGGGTTTGCTCGTTTCACCCTTTTCTTTGATTTGGAATGGTGTTTGCTTCCTGAAATTGTTAGGAGCACCCAAAAGATTGGAAAATGATTTAAATGGAGTATTACCTCTATTAGAAGACTTTTTACATTGCTGTCTTTCAACTTTAATCGCAATATGCACCATGTCCTCCAACTCAAGATAACGCTGCAACTCTACAACGTTTGAAATTTCAGAGTTTTAACCTGCAAGGAATTGTGCCATAGTAGCCTCTCGATCCTCAACAATGTTGGCTCGCATCATGGGCACCTCTATCTCCTTGTAGTAGTCTTCTACACTCCTATTTCCCTATTTTATCGATTGCAATTTCTGGAATAAATCACGATGATAGTGAGAAGGAACAAATCTCTTGCCCATGATTTGCTTCATTTCTACCCAAGTTCTCACGAGACCTTCACCGGTACGTCTTCGACTTATCAATAATTGATCCCACCAGATCAAGGCGTAGTCTGTGAATTCCATCACAACCAAACGAACCTTCTTTTGTTCTAAGTAATTATAACACTCGAAAACATGTTCTACCCGACTTTTCCAAGCAAGATATGCATTAGGATCTGTTCATCCCTGAAAAGAAGGTATAGCAACTTTTATGTTAGAAATATTATCATCAACTGCGCGTCCTGGTAGTTGATTCACCCTTGGTGAAAGTTCGACGTCATTTTCATCATTCTGTTCATTATGGACAGATTGGGAACCACCCCTATCGATCTTGTCCAAACGAGAATGTATAGGCTCTTGATGTGATCCCGACCCGAGTTAATCGAGTCGTTTCACAAGTTTGCCCGATCGTCGATGAGGAGAAGTTCTAGCAGCCAAAAAGGTGTAAATTTGTTTTAAAATTTACAGAAGCTTACAAAGTGAATTTTGAAATGATAGAAGGTTTAGACAGATGTAGGTTCGGTTAATAAAGGAATCAAAAGATAGTTAATTTGGGATAATTTGTGGGAATGGAAAAATGGACTTAACTCCAGAAACGATTGAACACTAAAGAGTGTCACCCCGGTTTCTATTTGGTTAAGGTGATTTGCGAAATTGTAGAAGGGTTGAACACCACACCAAAATAAGGTGATAAGTTCAAGAAGAGAACGATAGATGCCACTAGCTCACTAGATAAGTCAGATCGAAACTCGTACGAATTTAGAGAAGAGAAAACTCACTCTTTGAACAAAGTTCATTCAATAATCTGGCAAAAGTCCTTTCACAAAATGAAATAGCAAACTATTTATAGACTAAGTACTAGCTAGTCGAATGGTCATCTTCATGGCTAAGCAAATTAAACTAGAAAATTCTAGAATTGAAGCATTAAGTTGTTGTAGCTAAATTCAGCTGATTGAAGTCCAATAGGCAGCTTCTAGACTAAGCAAATGAACTTGGAATGCTTGGAAAGGTGCATGACAACAGCTAGGTTCGGCCAATGAGCTTAAATGAGCTCCGTAAGATGCAACCCTTGGC